>NW_013672680.1:0-3238 GCF_000517525.1 Limulus polyphemus
AATTGTACAGGAACAATGAATCAAAACTCAAAACTACTTTCAAACAGCAACTAACTATAGTACTATATTATCAATCATATTTAGTCAGTCCAAGCATGAGTATCTAAAGTACTTTATCACCAGATCTATTCAGAATTTCCCATCTATTAGCATTTCAAACAAAATCTTGATGTTTAAGTTTTATGTGAAGTTGTACCCTGAAACATAGCCTTAGGCTTTAATATGAAACACTTACTAAGCTCTGACCTATTAGTAACTGAATAATAACTGTTAATCTTAAACAGGAATGCTGTATACTACTACTAAACCAAAAGAAAAGCAGTGTTGCGTCATCGAGATCACGTGACAATTCTCACGCTCTCTTGTTTCTAGAACTATCCCGTATCTTGGCGAATGGTCTAGTATTTGCTAGATAGGGTAGGCTGGTATATAAAAGAGGGGAATGTAATGTGTGTATAGACATTGAGTAATTGAACTGCAGTCAGAGAGCACGAGAGACGTTACAGCGTTTGTTTAGCGCGATTGTTGAAGTTGAGTGTATCGGTAAAGTTATATTTGGAAAGAATAAACTAGTTTTATTAAGAAAAGAGTTGTGTCGCTTAAGTTTCGTCGGAACGAAGTTACGGAAAGTTAATCAACAAACGGAGACGTAACAATATTATAGTTTTAGGATGATTAGTTTTCGAACTATGGACTTTAGAAGAGGCAAGCTAAATCTATAATAACACTTTATTTAAAAAGAGTTTAAACTTCATGTTAGACATATAGAACAAAGATCTCCTTCGGATTTAATTCTATATTTTAATGGTCAATTTATTTCATATATTAAATAATAATACACCAAGTGCTATAACTGTGTCACTGGTTTTGGCTGTTGTCTGTTAAACCCTAAATTAGCCAATTATAGTATACACTGCATGTGTAGCTGCTACTACATACTTTTTCTCCAAACAAAGCCACGTCAAACAGCTGGTAAGGTCCATGTTAAGAAACACGTGTTTTTCATTCAACCTGAAGTGCAGCCTCATGGTTAAGGTCCCAGCGTTAGAAGTTCGATCCTAACCTATAATATACTGTTTTATAAATTTGTATGTTCATTTTTTGTGAGCGAATGCTCATTTTTAAAAATATGAATAGATAGTTTAATAAAAAATATATAAACGTCACAGTAGAAGCATTCCCTGGTTTATTGAAAAACAAGTGAAACGTTGGGGAAGTTTGGATGCCGCGTACTGTAGATACAGTGTTTGAAAAGTCACTGTATGGGTTGGAAAACACTGCAGAAAATGAAATACGCTTGTGACTCATTTTTGGCAATTTATTTCTCTTACTGTATAACAGGTGTAGTTTTTTTTTCTTTTTACTTTTGGTGTATTTTTTTTTTTTTTTTTTTTGTTTACATTTGACCGAAAAGGTTTCATATTAAAAGTGGAACGGTGATCCTGGTTGATGTAGTTTAGGTGCACCAGTTACCCTAGAAACAACAAAACTATCAGTGCTGTATGGAGTCACTGGTAGTTCTACACCAATTTTTCGTATAACTTTGCCGTCGGAACTACTGTTCCTCTGAATATGTACAATAACTCGTATGTTCAGATTCTGACGTTTAAACTTGTGATTCTCAATACTAATACTTTTGGTAATTTTATGTGCTTCAACAATGAAATCAAACTTTGAAAATGTTACCAATCGCTTAAATTCATACTTCTGTTAATATATTATTGAATTATACAAACTGTTCCAAAAACAAAACACACAATATTAGACGCCTATTTTGATAAATTGAATTTCATAAAAACTGATAATCCGTGAATCCAGGATGGATCTGATCATCATCTAAGGTCTTTTTATAAGAGGTTTAAGTGTAAGCTGGTACAGTGGTACTTTTTTGTTTTCATTGTAGCTTGCGATTAGATAAAAACGGTAATTTTTGTTTTACGTAAATGAATAAAGTATACAGAGAACACTTAGCATAAACACTACCCTTCCGTGCGTTTCATTTAAATTTATGTGGATCTCTAATTTTTGAAAGTTTTATAGAAGGTACATTTTGTTTCTACTGACAAGATTCAAAACAGAAGATCAACAAATGTGAGCCATCAAAATTACTTAATAAGTACATTTATAAACTACTGTTTGTGTCCATGCTTATAACGTAATATATTATACAATTTTTAGGTGAGGTTAAATCGTTAACAATACATAAACTACGATTTGTGTACAAGCTTATAACGTATACTATACAATGTTTAGGTGAATTTAATTCGTTAACAACAAATAAACTACTGTTTTTGTACAAAGCTTATGACGTATTATACTGTTTAGGTGAGGTAAATACATTAAAGTTACTGTAGCTATTTTTACAATCAGCTTCAAGGAGGTTTTTACACTGGTATTATACTACCGCCCCTTTTTAAATTGAATTAGTTTTATATATACTTGCACGTTTAGGCTTAGTCGTTAAGTGTACATGTACATATGCACATTTTAAGGAATGTCAGATGCTCTCGTGACGTCAAACCTGAAAGAATAAACAATAAATAAATGAATGGAACAATCATCTTCCAAGAGGATTGTAAGTTTCGTGCACGTGAAAAGCGCGGATTTACAGAACATGACTGGTTTAATTAAACGTGGTTTTCATATTACATGATTAATCTTCTCAGAAGGTATTGCAAGAAAGATTCTATGTACATAAAAATAAACGTCGTCTAATGAAGATATTTTATACCCGTTTTTAACTGTCTTCCACATGTGGTGGTGGTTGTGTGTACGGATTACACGTTAGCATGTTTGTAATATTTTATATCCGTTTTTAACTGCTTTCCACATGTGGTGGTGGTGTGTACGGATTACATGTTAGCATGTTTGTAATATTTTATATCCGTTTTTAACTGCTTTCCACATGTGGTGGTGGTGTGTACGGATTACATGTTAGCATGTTTGTAATATTTTATATCCGTTTTTAACTGCTTTCCACATGTGGTGGTGGTGTGTACGGATTACATGTTAGCATGTTTGTAATATTTTATATCCGTTTTTAACTGCCTTCCACATGTGGTGGTGGTGTGTACAGATTACATGTTAACATATTTGTAACATTTTATACCCGTTTTTAACTGCCTTCCACATGTGTTGGTGGTGTGTACGGATTACATGTTAACATGTTTGTAATATTTATATCAGTTTTAACTGCCTTCCACATGCATCAAAATATGAATGCTATGCATTTGCTACA
>NW_013672680.1:4158-11266 GCF_000517525.1 Limulus polyphemus
AACTGACAGACTATACTATTTGCGCGCAGTTACAGAAGGGACCTGCGAATATTCGTCTTTAGTTTTGAACTGACAGACTATACTATTTGCGCGCAGTTACAGAAGGGACCTGCGAATATTCGTCTTTAGTTTTGAACTGACAGACTATACTATTCGCGCACAGTTACAGAAGGGATCTGCGAATATTCGTCTTTAGTTTTGAACTGACAGACTTTACTATTCGCGTGCAGTTACAGAAGGGACCTGCGAATAATCGTCTTTAGTTTGGAACTGACAGACTATACTATTCGCGCACAGTTACAGAAGGGACCTGCGAATAATCGTCTTTAGTTTGTAACTAACAGACTATATGACTAGTAACAGTACCAACTGCAAACTGATCGAACAGTGAAATTTGACGGTCACTCTTATTGCGTACAAATGGCTTCAATTTGCGAAACACATTTTTTGCAGTAACGGGCTGAGAACCAGGAACCCTCGGATTCACAGTCCAGGCGTGCTAAGTTATGTAACGCTAAGCAATAATATTTCTTTAAAAAAGACATGAAGAGGTGGAGGTTTCAGTTTATTCTTAAATAAAATGCTTGTTATTTCGCCATGTTCCTCGACAATTTTAATGTTAACAACCGCGACATAGACAGAATGCTGTTCCTATTGTAATTTCTGAGAATTAGTTGCTTCTTATCAAAATTAATGATTCTTTCGTTGACACTTACAGTTGTGGATTAGGTCCTTGTGCCTCTCGTTCAAAACGTGTGTTCGAAAAGAGGTGGGACTCAACACGCGCTTATCTTGTCGTACAAGTTTTTGGAGCAGGGTTACAGAAAAAAGGAGTCCAGTCAAACTTGAATTTTATGGTGTACTGGTTGGCATGTTGATGATAACATAAGGGTGGGCAGGTAGGATTTATGGTGTGTTTTACCAATATAGAAGGTGTTTATGCGTGAAACAATGCACACTGTCTTCAGATTGACATTACGAACATATCAATTAGAATACTCATACAACCAATTTATTATTTTTTACATAAGCTGTGCCACAGTTATCGTAGACATTAACTATCAAAGTTTTAAGTGCATTCCAGGCTCTTATTTGCCAGCAGGCTTTTAAATTAAAAATCCTCCAATCAATGACTATTTTATTAACGGACAACGTTTCGTGGGTATTAAATTAGTGACATTATCAGCTGACGTTGTACGAACCTCTAGGACCAGTCAATCCCACTATTCGTTGGTAAAAGAGTAGCCCAAGCGTTTGCGGTGGGTTGTGATGACTAGCTGCCTTCCCTCTAGTCTTACACTGCTAAATTAGGGACGGCTAGCGCAGATAGATCTTGCGCGAAATTCAAAAACAAACAAACTTCTATTATTATAGTTACAAATTAACCCCCTTTTCTTAGTAAATGTACTAACAGAGCTTGAAAGACAACAATTATAAATAAATACAGCTAATTAGATAGAAGTATCTGACCTTGGAACGTAAAGTGTCGAAGAATTAAAAATTTTGATGTAACTTTTGGTGAGAAAGAGACACGACTGAAAGATAAAAAGTGCTAGTTACACGATTCAAATAGATTATAAAATAGAGTTTATGTTTTTTCACTTATCGGCTTTTGCATGTAAAATTTAATGCAAAATATTACTCACTATTAAAATATTTATTACATTTGAAATTTTGTTTTTTTATACGTAACCTGGAAAACTGTTCTCAAAGCACCGTCTGATAAGAAAACTCCACGTGTTGAGTTCAACTCAGAAGAAAAAAAAGACAGATTTTTATAAACTTTGTTATAAATCCACTTCCTAACAGTAACAGCAGAGGCGTAGCTAGGCACTGGCACACGGGGCCAGTGCCCTGATTCTATTTGACAGTGCCCCAAATCCCAAGTTGGTGTCTTGAAAAATGATAATAGAAAACCATGATCGATATCATACCGAAACGCCAAAACTTCCCGCGCTTATGAGCCCAAACCCCGAATCTCTTTAGCACCTCTGAGTGTGAAAATGCTCCTTTGTATTGTGTTAATTAATTGCAACACACGTGTCATTCCACGTATGAATAAGATACATATATAGTAAATACTAGGTGGCGCTACATCCTGTAGAGTGGACGAAGAACTGTGAACTGGTATAAAGACATTATTATTTGGTCCCGAATTTTGGTAATTTGGCACAGCGGTATGTTTGTGGACTTACCACTACAAACCGGGTTTCGATACCCGTTGTGGATAGAGCACAAATAGCTCATTATGTAGCTTTGTGCTTGACTACAAACAAACACAAAATTTTCATCACTAAAAATAGTAGGATTAGAGTTGTTTCCAAAGGATTCTATTAACTTCGTCTTTCGACAACATTTCGGCTATTTTCCTGATAAAATCAAATCGTATAGTATACGAAACGTTGTTTAAAATATCAAAAGAAGAAAAAAAAGCAGGTAAGCTCGTAGGAACAACTTTAACCACAACATATTTTGGTTACATCACCGTCGTCATTCATCGATAAAGAGGAATTATACAGTGGGCTTTAACAATCATAAATCATTAAGTGAAATCCTATGTACAGTACAATCGAGTTGATTTATATTGTTACGCCTCCGTTCGTTAGTTAATTTTCCGTAAATTCGTTCCGATGAAACTTTAGCGACACAAGTCCTTTCTTAAATAAAACTGGTTTATTCTTTCTGAATATAATTTTGCGATACACTTAATTTCAACAGTCGCTCTATAACAACGCTATAGTTCTCAAAGAACGTCTCACGTGCTCGTGCTCGACAATACTCAGTTCAATTACACATTCTCTGACTGCAGTTCAATTACTCATTGCCTCCGTCGTTTCGTGGCCGCTCATATATACAAGACTACACTATATCTCGAAAGATCACGAGATTTAAAGAAAAGACGTGAAAGTTCGAGAACGACGTGGCGTGATACTAGTCACGTGACTTCGATGTCGCAACAATATTATCAATCAAAAGCCTACAAAATTCAAGACAAGGTTGAAGTCAAGAGCTTATGAACGACATGGATACTAGATGTTGCCTATAAATAAACATTGAGAAGACAAAGATGAAGTTATAACTAACTACAAATTTTACTCTTTGTTTAATCATTGCCCACTCAATGATAGTTGACGAATTTGATCAAAATTCAAATATTTACCGAAAAAGAACTACAGTGACTGCCTAACAAACGCGACATGAACAAATCCTAGTACCGATATACTTTAAGAAATGTGTTAAGGCGGTTGTTGATTTTTATACAGACCCTGTTAAAAAAAACAAAAACGTTTGGCATCATCCATCATACACTAGCTTCTTCAATTACAGCAAGACTTCTACACTCGAAACCTTATACCACCCGGAAAATGTCATCTCTGGCATCATCCATCATACACCAGCTTCTTCAATTACAGCAAGACTTCTACACTCGAAACCTTATACCACCCGGAAAATGTCATCTCATATTTCAACGTCATGTCACATTTGATGATTTGTGAAACAGACCACACACATACACAGATAGAGATGATTTCAATAATAATAATATAAATTTGGTTAATGAAGAGTTTATATAATTCATTCAATGTTTTCCAGATGGACGTTTTTAAAGCATAAGCAGGGCTATATTTTTAAATGCATAACATATAGCAAGCTTCTGAGCATGTGATAACAAAACTTCAAAACAGACCTTACAAAAGCGCGTGTGTGTGTGTCTGTGGAGGAGAGAGGGGGAGCACTTAATGTTAACAGTTCCACAAATATGTCAATGGACAAAGAAATCAGATCTCTTTCTTTTCAAACAATCCAAATTTCCTCCATCTAGAAGAGACCACACTAATAGTTATTGAATTGAATCCCTTTTTCCGATTTTTATAAATATGTGGTTCCGGTCTCCATTTCCAATGCACACAAAAATCGAAAGTTTGTTTGTTATTAAGCACAAAGCTACACAATGGGCTATCTGTGCTCTGCCCACCACGGGTATCGAAACCCGGGGAACAAAAATCGAAAACAAAAGTAAAGTATTAAATAAAAATATGGGGTAAAATAAATATGCAGGTGGAAGAAATATTATATTTGTTTTCTGGGATCAGTTAGAGGTTAGAGGTCTATGTAATGTGTAAAATGTTGAAGATATCTGTAAAATATATTTTCCTCCAAATATGTAGATTAATTTGAAACCTACTACAGGTCTTAGAAGGCATGACTATCAAACTGTTCATCCACCTCTCTCTAGCCTTTCGATGAACAGTGCTCGATTTAACTTGATTCTGGGGGTCACTTAAAGATCCTGATTCTAACAGTTAGCTCTGTAAAGGAAATAAAATATGTTCTCTATGGTAACAGAAAGTATTGGTCATTCAAATTTCATATTGCTAATTTGCAGGTGAGAGTGACCGACAAAAATCAATGGAAAGTATCAGGAACTGGAGATAGAGAGATTTCAAATTTCAAAGAGCATTCAGCTCCTCAGAAGGGGTCAAGTCAATTCATTTGGACCCCCTCTTTTTGAAAATTCTGGATCCGCCCTGCATAGCCTGCGCAGCGCCCAGTGTAACTCATTTAAAACAAAATACTGTCGTTTGTTAAAGTTAAAATACCAAGTTCCTTAAAGAATACACAGAATTATACCAAACAACAATAACTTTTAAATCGTTGTGGGTTAGTTTGTCTGAAACGTATTTGCGATCACGGTGACAATAAGTTAACAAATTCCGGAGAACAAACAATCGTGCGATATTGAAATCGTACTTTATATATTACTTCTGGCGCAGTAAAACACCATAATTTATATGAAGATGAAACCAAGTTACCTGTGCGATAATCTGAAGAATCCGAAGTCAGTTTTAGAAAACATACATTGTTTTTCCATCCTGTCAAAAATAAGATCATTATCAACGCCTGTAACTATAGACGGGGCCTTGACAACTCCTCACGTGCATGGTTGCACGCGCCCTGATTTTTTATTTCAATTTGACCTTGTCAGGAGAAACATAGGGGCGGATAAAGCCTACTTCCTTATAACTTACACAAGATATTCAAGCCTTTTTTTTTAATACGCCTTCCCTGCTATGTACTTAAATGTTCCTTCGTTCATGTTATTTGGTGTAAAACTGAAGTGTATTGTCACTTCAGTGGGAGTGAAACCTTGCATAAAAAAGTATGTAAGGAAAAAGTTGGCAAAAAAACAACAACAAAATCCATGATATATCTCATGATATCGACATTATTGTCAGTTTTTAATTTAGAAAAAGCAAACTAACACTTGAAAACTGCTCAACTTCATGAACTACTATATATTCACACACACATATACATATACAGCATATACACACGATTTAAACAAAAAGAAAGACCCTTTACTTTGGATTTTCATTAAAATTACTTCTATAAGATACCTGCGTATCCTATATTGAAAATAAATTTGGATTTTTCTAGGTCTATAGGAATGAAAAATAAAAAAAAGTATTTGGTAAATATAAGAAACGCTGTTCATCATACCTTGGGCGGAATAGTATCACGTTTATTAGTGGGTTTTTTCACTTCTATAAATCCAAGAACTTCTGTTGATTACAACATTACTCTGGAAATTAACACTCTTTTACTCGCTGTTGTAATTCTATATCTGATCCATATCCAAATTCCGTGGTAAGCCATTGGGGCCATAACGTACTGGTTCAACGCATTACCAAATATAGTTTTCAATCCCACGATTACCTCTACAATACATTGGATTGACCTATAGCCCTGCAAATAGGTAGCCAAAAGGTATATATATAACGATGGAATGTGTGTTTGTTTGCATACTAACTCCTTCGAGCCTATTGGACCAATCTTAACCAAAATTTATATGTAAACACTAGGGCTGATACGATTCGATAGTAGTCGATACGATACGTATCTAGATACAGATGTTTCACCAACGGTTTGTTAGAAAGTTTGACAGTTTTTGACAATAAAATTTAATTAAAAACAGATGTATAATGTTAAGTTATTTAGCTTAAGCAAATATAGTTTCCTGATAGAACTTGAATTAATTCTAGAAAGAAAAAAAAGGATAATTTTGATTTATTTTGTACTTTTATGGTGATTATGAGGCTGGTGAAACTGAACGACTTTACATAAAATTAGAGTAATGAGTACAGCAGACAAAATATAAAGATTTATCGAAAAACAAGTTGTAAATTTATTTCGGAGGTTTTAGGGATAACACAAAAAATTGTTAATTTTTAGATGGAGTAAAGTATTTTTAATCTTAACATGAAATTCGCTTTACACTCAGATCAGTGGCTACTTTGACTCCATATATTAAAACATTAATTTTTAGCAAAAATACTTCATTCGAAATTCTGATTTTTTTCTGTACAAAAGACTTACGTTTACTGAAAGATTGCCATATTTCGTGAAGATACATAAATCATATCGTATCGGACGATGTATCGATACAATCGTATCACAACTTCACGATACGATATTAGCAAACATTGTGAACTGCAGGGAATATCCTAAGGGGGTCAAAATTGATTTTAACGCTATTTCTATTTTGTAAAGCTTGTTGGTTAATTAATCTCAGCCTAGTGAGTAAATCTCAAACAATCTTGGAAGGTTGACGCTTTAGACAATGTTGAATATTCTAACTGGATTCAAGGTCAAAGTATGAAAGTTGCTGGATTGTTTCTCAAACGACCATGTTTTTCTCATGATCAATGAGATGTAGGGTGTTCAAGAGTGGAATCATTTCACAAAATCTTTATTTCTTGGTAGATGGAAAGCGAACTACACATGTTTATGACGAAGCTTTGTTATAATTTTAAAATTTTGAGATAAAGTTTATGTTCGAGTTATTACTTTGAAATATATTGTTGCGTCAGCGAAGTCACATGACTATTGTCACGCCACGTTTCTAGAACTATCCTGTACCTTGGTGAACGCTCTAGCATTTACTAGATATAGGGTAGTCTGGTATGTAAAAGAGGGTGACAACGTGACGAAATAACTAATGTGTGTGTAGACAGTGAGTAATTGATCTGCAGTCAGAGAGTATTATTGAGCACGTTCGTTGTTATAGCGTTTGTTTTAGCGCGACTGTTGAAATTAAGTGTATAGC
>NW_013672680.1:11599-22806 GCF_000517525.1 Limulus polyphemus
ACTTGTGTCGCTAAAGTTTCGTCGGAACGAATTTACGGAAAATTAACTAACGAACGGAGACGTAACAATACTATCGTAAATCTTTCAAGGCCTCATAATATTATGCTTAAAAATATGAGTCCTAGCCAGAATTACGAACGTCTTGTATGCTATTTCAATAGTGCGTTGATTCAATACGTTATAACCTCGTTGGCTACCATCTAAAAGGCCATAACGCCTTTATCCAACGTGTAGTCGATTGTTCGACAATGCGTTGAACCAATACGTTATGCCCAATGACTTGTCATATACACGTCTCATGAATAGGGAGGTCTTTTTTGGGTCCAAATCAAATTTCCAATGATGAGAACTCAGAAAGGCTAATCTTCCGCTACTGAAGGGTAAGTTACCTCAGTTTCGAATCCAATAAAATTGTACCCTCAAGATTAAATGTTTCATATTGTCACATAATAGAAGAGTAAATATTCTAAGAAGTAATGAGCGAAAGCAAAGTAGGACATGTTATAATATGTTATTATTGAAATTTGGAATATACATATGATGATTCCGATAATGGTTGGAAGCCACTTTGTAGTTAACTCTTGTGTAATTTTAGGGAAATAAGAAAAAATATTTTATATTGTTGCGTCATCGAGATCACGTGACAGTTCTCACGCTCTCTTGTTTCTAGAACTATCCCGTATCTTGGTGAATGGTCTAGTATTTACTAGTAGGGTAGGCTGGTATATATATAAGAGGGGAAGGTAATGTGTGTGTAGACAGTGAGTAATTGAACTGCAGTCACAGAGTATCGTTGAAGTTAACGTTCGTTCGCTCGTGATACTGTTTGTTTTAGCGCGAGTATTGAGATTAAGTGTATCGCAGAGTTATATTCGGCAAGAATAAACCAGTTTTATTAAGTAAAGACTTGTGTCGTTAAAATTTCGTCGGAACAAAGTTACGGAAAAATCAATTAACAAACGAAGACGTAACAATATTGATATTTGAGCTACTAAAAATCAACTAAATTTTAACATCCGTTATAGTTTGGCAGCCATGGAGGGTAACCCCGTTTTCTGTGGTATAGTTTTTTAATGCTGATTATTGTTCATCATTGGGTGTGGAGTTCTCACACTTGGGCAAATTGAGAAAAAAAAGAAAACATCCAAGATGGCCGCTGGCAAGTGGGAAAAATTCATGGATGTCCATATCTTCGCAACTAGAAAAGTTATAAACATGATGAAACTATCGTTTCTTATGTTTTCAGGTACGGATATTAGTTTTGTGATGCCATGTGTAGAAATATGAAAAATCAAACATGGCGTTCAAAAATTCTTCCAAAAGTCATTTTTCGTGGTATATATTCAAATACTGGTAAGTCTAAGTTATTTCATACAAGTCAAGCTAATAGTTTGCAAGCTATAATACCTTTTCTTTTAATAATTCTTTTAAGCAGCACAAGCCTCAAATGGTCAACAAAATGGCTACAATTGTCTCCAAGATTAGATAAGATTTAACCTAAATGGAATACGCCATTGTATTTATTTCAGAACAAAATGTCATAGTGAACTTGATGGCTATGTTATTATATACAACCGATAAGAAAACCGTTGAAAATATTCTGTGAATCTATTTCTTACTTAGTTAAGACAATAAATTACATATACAGTTGACACAATTATGTGATAAATTATAACACATGGAAACAGTTGAACATACAAGACTGTTCAGTTTAAGAGTTGTTATTTAGTTTATTTAGTGATCTAATATTTAACGATTATTTAGTTTTCATAACAATAGTTTTAAAAGTAATTCTTTTCAAGGCGATAGTTATGACAAATTCCGTTACATAGCTCGGTAAGAGTCGTACATTGTGTGTGTGTAGTTTATTTGTTGTAATTTAACGTCACATTACTCGAAACTTCTGTATTTTTCTTGTTGCCTTAACTGAGTATTGTTACATCACAGCGTCTCGTAGTTTGTACAAAGTTCTAGGCATATATATTGGCGACCAAGTGAGCGCAAGTGAAGTGAAGTTAGTGAAAGTTAAGTCAGACTTAGTGATTGTTAGTTTAGCCGTAACGGGCGATATTTAAAAGTGAGTTTCATAGTTTAAAAGAGATAAGGAGAAAATTTGTCTCGTCAAATGGTGTTTTATAGTAATTTAACCCGCCTGTGTGAACTTTGACGAAAAGGAGACAATTATTTAATTTTCTGGATACAACCGTGGTAACCCATGGGGTAACGTAAGTGAATTTATCGCAGATTGTATTGTAAAAAACGGAGGGGGAAAATAATTCGTCTTGTCAATTAGATTCTAAAGTAATTAAATCAACCTGTGTGGACTTTTGACAAGAAAAGAGAATTATTCATAGTTTTTAGATAAAACCTATAGAGTAAAGAGTTTTTGTACATACGTTTGACTTGTTTTGAATATCTTATTTTAAACTAAATGAACTGTGTGCTGTCCGTTTATTGTTTGAATTTATCGCTAACAAGTCACAGTCACTTACTGTAAAGAATCTGGCCCTATAAAACTGACAGAAACTAACTAATCTATTGTGATTACAGGTGATAATCGATGAAGCGTGTATGTTTAAATCGAGATATGAGGGTGAATGTGATGACAAATGTTCATGCTCTACTAATAGTGAACCAAGCAGAGTACAGGCCATCAATGATGCAAGTAAAGCATATGGTGATGGTCTATGGATATAGCTTCAAAAGCAATTCTTACAAAATCCGAATTTAGAAATTCTTTACCACAAGGACTGTGTGTCTAGATATACATCAAAGATTAATCTCATCAAATATATAAAGGCAGATAAACATGATGAGGAAGCAGGGCCTTCTGGCGAACGACTATAGTGTTCCACTAAAACATTTGCTTTCTTGCAACACTGTCTCTATTGTGGAGAGTCATGCCACCTAGAGAAAGAAAGGGAGCACTCAGAAAGATGGAAACCTGCCTATCTGTGCCGCTCAATTCTTTCAGAGCAAGGTAAAAGACCCTACAAGATTCATCTGCTTTAGAAATGTGATGAGCGAGCTGACCACTGGGCAGATCAAGTGAAAGTTCGAGTACAAGGTGCTGTGAGTGATCTGCATGCTGTGGAAGCCCAGTATCACAAAGACTACATGAGATGATTCTTTGCAATCAGATGTTTATTGCCTCAAAATATACAAACTGCATCCCATGAAGAAGACACTGATTCAGCACTAGACTAGAAAATACCATCAAAGCAATGTGTAAAAACAAAAATCAAATATGGAATTCGATAGAAGTTTATGAAGAGTACACTAGTCACTCAGTCGTCAAACTTGACAGAACTCATCTAGTTGACAAACTAAGGAGACACTTCGGAGGGGAACTTCTTGTGCTATCATCACCAGGTATTTCAAGCATAATCACCTTCAAAACAAACATTGCAAACATGCTCAAAATTGTGAAAGATGATGATGACGAAGATGACATCTCTTGTAGTATTGGAAAAGTATCCAATCAAGTGGCACCTGAGTGTAAAGAAATCACTTATGATAAATATTGCTACAACACCCACATAGAGCTGCATGTGGTTGCTGAATCTGTTTCAACAACATTACAAGAATTGTTGTCTAAGATATCTTCAAAATTTTCCAATTCCTTGCCAGCATTGTTAATTGGAAATATTATAACAAGTGTTATCAAAAAATAAGCAACAAATCTGCAGATTGCACTTAGTGTGTCAATGAGAGACTCGAAGGAATTGCCGAATCATCTGTTTGATTACCATGCTACATGCAGCTATGATGAAGAGCTTCGATTCAAGAAGTCAGCTGCTGTAGCAGCGTCAAGTGATCTCTCTCAGCAAGGCATATCAGATGCAAAACATGGCCTAGTTGAAATCGCTTCTGACAATTTTGGCACTGATATATTGTCTATGAATGGCAAGAAATCAACACATTATCTGGCAATGATTATCATGCAACCACCAGGTACTGACAAGCCTAAAGTACAAAAGATTATTAAGAGACTAAAGAAAGATGACATTGACAAACCCATAATTGATAGCACTGAAGATTGTTACCTGATCTACTATGGTCCAAAGAATCCGAAAAGGCCAAGCATGCCTAGTCCAACAGTCAGAGCAAAGTTACAAGTCCATCAAGTAGTGTCAAACAAAAGAGCTGAAGACCTTGACTCAAGAAGACTCAAGAACAAAATTATATAGCTTCCACTGATAGATATGACACGTGCAGACCCTTATACAATGTTGTTAGTCATGATGAAAGGGCAACAAATATGAACAGAGGTAGAGCAGGACTATGTTGTATTCACAGCTGACCTGTAGTTATATTGAGTAGCAATGCTTATCCAGTGGAGCAACCATACTAAGTTAGGGAGCATTTACTTGAAACTTGGTGGAATGTACCTGTTAATATGTTACTGTGGTTCTATTGAAGCCCTTATGGCCGAGTCTGGAATTGAAGACATACTGAGTTCAGCATTTGGTTGTGTGGCCAAAATATTAAGTGGCAAGAAATATCCACAGAATATCAGAGCACTAAGGTTACTGGTAGGAGAACTTATTTGGCCCTTGTTTGCGAAACACCATCTAGAAAGCATGGCTGATCTCCTGAAAGCATTAGAAGATGTTGCATCTCAAAACAGAATAGCAAAGCTCTGGGTAGATTGTCTTATCAAACCAGTCTTCACAATACTCAAGAAGACTCGTGCAGAGCGAGAAGGTGATTAGTCATTGTATTTGGCAGCTGTCGAAGATATGAACCCGCTTTTCTTTGCACCAGGACGTGTACATTATGCACACTATGGTCTGCATTACTTGAGACCGATGCAAATCTTGCCTGAGAGCATAATCTCAAAGTTTTTCAGAGGCCATCACACAGTGCATCACAATTCTGGTTTGTTCAATGGAATTTGGAGTAATGTGGACATAGAAACTACCTTTATGAGGTATGGACATGCACCTCGTGAAATTGTTGGGATAACACTCAAGCCTAGAAGTCTACAAACTTGGGCTTACAGCTTACATACTTGCCATAGCATAATTAATGATTTGAATAGCATGCAGGATAGAGAGCAGCAGGTAGAACAAACCCATCACAAAGAAAAAATACCAGCAAGAATCACTGCTGACACAAGTGACAGAAAAGCCTTACAATACAAATTAGAGCTCTGCATAGACCCACAAAATCCAGTTTAGCATTCATTAGGGCTGATGAATTTCATCAATGGTGAGATTGCTACTCACTCTTCAGTGAACGTTGACAACAACAAAAAAAAAAAAACTCCCAAATAGAGAAATTGAAAGAGTTGGCCTGATGGCTTTCATGACACCATACCCAAACTTGTTACAATGATGGCGGACTCACGTAAATATATCAAAGTAGGTGAAACTAAAATAATCGACACGGAGACTATCTATGCATGAGCAATGGGCTTGCAATAAAGTGCACTGGATCTCAACACATATGAACTCTTCAATCACGAACTTGCATTTATTCTGACATCAATGTTCGATGAAAGTGGAAACATGAGGGATGCCAAGAATAAATTGAGTCTGAAAAATGTTCTCAGAGTTGAAGTATCCAAGAGAATTGCAGACAGAGAGGTTCAGCTAATATTCCTTGATAGATATGTGATCCTTTGGGTGGTACTGTGGCCATTGTTTGAGACTGTACAAGACTATCTAGATCAATTCTGAGGGTATGTTCTAAACCAACTGAAACAGAGTGATGTCTGCCTACTGATGAGGGTCCTTATGGTAATGCATTTAATATATATATATTTAGTTAATGGATCATTTTACTTCCAGGTATATCGAGGGTAGCAAAAGAAGAATCCAAATAGTAGAATCAGCTACTCGAGTATACAAATTACGATTCAACACTGCTCTACCATCACATTCACGAAAAAACAAGGTCCAACTGATCGATCTAATTATTGAAGACATTATGTCACAAAGAAATGACTGTCAGACAAACAAGTTGTTTGTCACCGGTAGCAATCTTGTTCCAGTTGAGATCAATGGGATATGGGGGCATATTACCAAATGTCATGATATGACAACAACTCAGGAGGGGGCTGATACCATTATCATTCAGCATGTCGCACGAGTGGAGACTGGCATTGTTATTGTGATTACTGATGATGCAGACATATACATTCAGAAAAAGATATCGTGTAAAGTATTGGTGGTTTCTCCAATCCAAGGACGAGCTGTTTTTGATGTAAATGCAACTGAAGTTCAGCTCTGTTGTCCCAGATTTGTTGACTACACGTAGTCTAACAGGCTGTGATGCTGTAGCATCATACTTTGGTGTTGGCAAGTTGATGGTTCTAAAAATTATAAATTCTAAGAATGTTTACTGGACCTTCTGGGCACTAATGCAAATTTATCTGATGCTTAGAAGTAAACTACTCTTTTTATTTTGTCATGCTATGGTCAACCTCAACCTTAGACTCGAAAAAAGATATGATTGTCAAAAGTCGGCAGGAATAAGGCTGGTGCTCCAAAGTTCTGTTCTTTGCCTCCAATTAGTGAGACATTCCGGGAGGGTATCAGCAGGGCTCATCTTCAAACAGCTGTTTGGCTCCATGCTCTGGACAAATAAATCTCCACCTACTTCAGATCCCATAAATTTTGGATGGTCCAAAGTCCCTGGATCTAATGTATTGAATCCAATTTTCATAAAAGATGATGCTCCACCAGAACATTTTGAAGCTCATTTGTTGTTCATGCCAAAGTCAAGTTCCATGCAAAACACAACGCTCCGGCTGTACAAGTTCTAATATTGAATACACATCATTCTGTTCCTGCCAGGCTGGAAACATTTATCACAATGAAAAAGTAGAGATGACCAATGTTTGTCAGAAGATGATGTGGATGAGTATGATTAAATGAGCCTTCCAGTAATAAAGCTAGTGATTTGTTTGTCTTACAAATCTAGAATCACTTGATTTCATATATATGACAAAAGTGAAGTTTGAGGGTATTTTAGACGCCATGTTTTTGCATATTTCTACACATTGCATCACAAAATTAACATCATACGTGAAAACATATAAAAGGATAGTTTAACCATGTTTATAGCATATCTAGTTGCGAAGGTTGAATGTTTCTGATTCGGCAGCCACCATCTTGGATTTTTTCTTTTCCTCAATTTGCCCAATGGTGAGAACTCCACACCCACTTATATATCTTCACAGACATCCTGATGAACAATAATCAGCATTGAAATAAAACTCTATCACAGAAAAAGGGGTCAGGTGATAAATTGACCTTGGTTGCCGGAATATTATCGTTTCATTAGGTTTGTTTGTTTTGTAGTTAAGCACAGAGCTACACAAAGGGCTATCTGTGCTCTGCCCACTATGGGTATCGAAACCACATATCTAGCGGTATAAGTCCGCAGACATGCCGCTGTGCCACTGAGTAGCCGTTTCATTTGGCGAAAAGAAGTTATTTCGCGACGTATCGACCCATATTAAATTATGAATAATTTTAATTATTTACATTACAACACAGTTTTGCATAAAAGAACCTTTCCGAAATCCTATCACTTCATATTTAAAAGTGGTGATATTCTTATCATAATATTTTAACTATACTGCAGTTACAGAATTTATTAAGAACATAGATATTTTTTACAAGTATTTACATTTCATTTCAGAATTTCGTGTAAAGTTATACAAGGGTATCTGCGTATAGCCGTTCCTAACATTGAACTAATAAGAGTAGAGGGAAGATAACAGTACCTACTGCCACCTGTTGGGCTACCCTTATCTCATCGAATAGTGAGATTTGACCATCACTTTTATACCAAATGAAGGTCCAACGTGCGGAGTCGTTTTTGCGGCAACAAATTGCAAACTATAAACGCTTGGATACGCATGCAGTTTGGACACGTTAACTATTAACGGCTCAAGCACTTACAGAAAATTTTGTATTGAATACGAAAGTTTATTAATAGACTTCCCTAAATAATTCATAATGTTAAACAAATATTTACTTAAAGTTAAAATATGAATGAGGACGTTAGTGTTGTTGTTTGTTATTAAGCACAAAGGGTTATCTGTGCTCTGCCCACCAAGGGTATCGAAACCAGGTTTCTCACAGTATTAGTCCGTAAACATACCGCTGTGCCACTGGGGGGTTGGAAGGTAGTGACATACCTTCCTTGGTAATATAAAATTTTACTCAGATAATCGCAGGGAATTGTTTTGTAAGTAACTATTAGTGAAATATCCTTTTCGCATTATTTGAAAGTCTCCATAAATATCTACTGGGAATTAATAAATGAATAAAAATTAGTGTCACAATTTCCTTGTATAATTCTCAAGCTAGTAACATGACATTCATAAATATTTTTTGAACTTTTACGCAGATATTAACTATCCAGTATATGAACAAACAAAAACAAAAAATAATTCATAATTTTAGAAGTTAGCATTTAAAATCCAATTTAATTAAATGGTGCAGTCTCATTATTCGGTTGTCTTTTTAATTACCAATAAAAGCTGTTTTGCAGCAAATGCCAGTTCATATCAATATGTAAAGGGGTAAATTATTACTAAATATCGTTAGGAAACGTGTATACTTCAAATTCAATGATTCGATACTTCAATATTCCTATAAAGAATATAATATTACTTCTATTCAAATGTATGTGAATAGAGAAAACAATTGTATTTAAATATGATCACGATATTATATAATCTTAATTCCATATTTGCGAAACTGACAGAATTATTCACCACAATACACTACATATAACACATTTAACGAGCGTAAACATTATCACACACATTCTCCTGATCTATAAAAAAAAAGCTTACATTTCATAACGCTAAAAATTGGATTTCGATACTCACGCTAGGCAGAGCGCAGATAATACATTGTGCTTACCAGAAAATAAACTATGAATATATATATATATATATATATAAAGAATTTTTCTCAACGAGAAAGTATATTTCTTCTAACTTTGAGAAAAACAATATTACTGGCTCAAATGTTATAAATCATACGCCAAGGCTGTGCTGGAAAGCAAATTAAGCCTAGTGGAATTAAGAGCGTGAACGGATACGTACCATACCACATGGAATAAGACTGTTAGTCGGCTAGAAAATATCAGCGATAAATTCTTTCATTCAGAAGAAACGAATACTAGGTATCTACTGCTGCATTCTTTTTTCTTTTTTTTTCTGCAAGTATATTGGTTTTATGTTCGAGAATCCCTGGTCTCCATGATTTACTCTTGATATTATGTAAGGTAGAAATGTCCTCTGTTTGAAAATACGAATTGCTTCTTCTTTTTTTTATATATATATAGTGTAGAGCCCTTAACGGTGAATATAAAACAACCTGCCTCATGAAGCAGGAGACAGTAACTGAAGGTCAATCATGCACAAGCTAAGAAAACGAGCGCAATATTTTTCCTCTTGAGTAGACTTCTAAACCTTTGCTATATAGGTGAGAAATCAAGTAAGCCTGTCAGTGAGAGAGAAAAATAAATACTTGTCCTGCCATCAGTCGTCGTCTCGCATCACAGAAATCCTAATATCCTAGACAGTTGGCCGGTTAGGAAATTAGGCCACGAGAGAGAAGCATTTACGCTTGTGTTTGTCCTACAATTCATTTTCTTTTTCATTTTTTTTTGTGTGTAATTACAGCTACATACAATCACGGCAGAATTGTTTTTTGTTGTTGTTTTTTTCGATTTAGGGGATTATTTGGCAAGTTCTTAACGCCCCATCTGATTGTAATCTCAAAATTCGAGGGATATTTTAGTTCTATATATACTATTATTATAATTTAGTATCGTAATTGCTTCCGAAACCACGTACTTCTGTTATTCTAGACTTGACGCCAGAGTGCAAAAAGGACTAGAGAACGGTTGTAATTTCTGGTTATTAACCTTAATAGTAGGAAAGTGAACAATAATAACTTGGATCAATTTATTATGAATGCTTCGCCATGTGTTATCATTACAGTAATGCTTCTTGAAGCGTCGAGTTAAGACTCGGTATAATAATATCACAAACTTGTGTACTCTTCTTACATCATTCGGTTTTAAAGCACTATCTTAAGTAAGTGCTCAACTCTCTAAGTTTCTCTTATTGTTTCTGGTATATATACATAGGGATTATAGAGTTTATAATTCAGTCTTCAAAGGGCCTGACAAGGAATATACGTTTATGGATTTGGATGTGATTGGATATTTTAAGAACCCACAGTGAATATATAATAAGAAATTTTCCCCAAAATGTTTAAACGTTCCAAAGCCGGTTTATTGTTCTGATTTGTGATTTGGACCAAGTATTTGCGGTAATAAAATTCAAACTAGTTTACTATATAGTTTCTAATGTGTATGGAAGTCAGATGTTTCAGTATACATTTAAAAATACCTTCGCACAAATTGAACAACACAGATAAAAACTGAACTGGAAAAAAAAGCATTCCAAATCACATGATCTACATATCAATTAGATTGTTCTAAAGTTTGTAGTTAATTAAATCGCACAAACATTTCCAATTAATAAAAAACAAGTACAAAAAATCAAGCAAAACTCCCAATTAAGCTTGTCAGTAAGAGAAAAAGAGACAGTTGTCCTACCACCAGTTAATCACTTTTGACATTTTCATCAAACCAAACAGTTCAGATATATTTGTCTATGGCATTATTTCCATTACATAAATATCACTTTTGACACTTAGATCAGAATATATGTTTAGGCAGTCCTATTACAAAAATATCACTTGACACTTAGCTATCAAATAAACTTTCATATATATATATATGTTTGTCTAGGGCATTAATCCCACAACTCAAAAAACTTAAATCATACTAAACATCCAGAATATATGTCTAGAGCAATATTTCCATTACACAAATATAATTTTGACACTTAGATCAAACTGACTATTATAAACACATGTCTATGGCATTATTCTCATTATAGAAATATCACTTTTGACACTTATTCCAGACTAATTGTTTAGGGCACTATTTCCATTACACATATATCTGTTTTCAAACTTAGATTAAACATTCTGTTGCGTCAGTGAGGTCACGTGACTAGTATCACGCCACGTCCTTCTAGAAATATCCTGTTCCTTCATGTATGCTCTAGCGTTTACTAGATATGTGTTAGTCTTGTATATATATAAGACGGTCACAACGTGATGGGATGGTGTGTAATTGAACTGCGGAGAGAGAATATT
>NW_013672680.1:23806-25283 GCF_000517525.1 Limulus polyphemus
AATAATTGACCCGCGATCAAAAAAGGTTGCCGACCACTGGTATAGACGTTAGTTTTTCGTGAGTATATATAATATCATATTACGTTATTCATCTTAAAAAAAAAAAGTTATTTTTACCATATAAAAGGTCGGTCAGTTCTCGATTTCTAGGAAAATAATGTACCAGAACCCTCCTTGCTGAAAAGTGTAAGGAGATTTGAAAGATAACAATTGAAACCTTATTGAGGCTATTATTTGGAATGGAGCTAGGAGTAATATAGTTGATTACGTCAGTCAAATATCAATTAACAATACACTTGAGACACTCTTAAAATCAATTAGTGTTTCCATCAGTAGACTAAAAATTTCCAGAAAGGTTCCGAAAACTGAGATTTGTGTTGGATTCTACTTTTCTGTTTATATTTGAAACTAAAATACCAAATATTATTCATACAGTTGTTTAAAATATTCATCGATTGATCACAAGAATAAACACACATAGAGTGGGAATATAGCATTGTGGGTTGCACCGAACTAGCAACAACATACAGGTACACTTTAAATGTTATTTACTTTTCTAAACGAACCAAAGAACCCAACCTCTGCCTCAAAATCGTTCCCGCAACATTACATCACCTTCATTACTTTGCTATCTTGGAGCAACACTAGCTCGTTAGTATAAAAAAAAGGGTGAAATGTAACTCATAAGATCAAATCAGATGCTTAAAATTATTGATTGTCCAAATCTTGTGTTCTAAACGTAGTTGTTTACACCCGCAGTATTTTTAGTGATTGTCGACTGCCATATTAAAGTTTTTGCATTGTTAATATAAACACCGTCTGACGTTTTTTTACATGTGTGTATCTTTGTATCCTTATAAGGTAACCAGCCACAATGCGTACTTTTTTTACTTGCGTGCAGTATTTTTTGTTGATTTCAAGTTAAGCACAAAGCTATCCGTGCTCTGCCCATCACGGGTATCGAAACCCGGTTTCTAGCGTTGTAAGTTCGCAGACATGCCGCTTTGTCACTAGGGGGCTGCGTGCAATAAATGGAGGTTAAATGTGACAGTATTCGTTTGTCATTAACCGAACCTCGTATCTCTCGACGGTGAGTCAGCAGTACGCCTGAAGGCTTACCAAGCCAAAATTCGGGTTTCAATACCCGCGGTGGGAAGGAACATATAGCCAATTGTGAACTTTTGCGCTTAACAACAAATATATTTACTAAAAATAAAATTATGCTAGGTTTCGAAAGTTTAAGTAATCGATAAAAGAACTTTGGACAAAACTGTCAGTCTTGAATTACTTATAGAATTATAAGTTTTTCACCACTACCTCACCTTCTGTGGATGGATCTTCACCAAATTTGGTATGAAGGTTCATTGGGCCTATGGGGAGACACGTGTAAATTTTCAGTTTTGCATTTTGCGGTTTTTATAGGCGTTTTTACCACTACTTCGCCCCCTGTTGATGGATCTTCATCAAATTTGGCATG
>NW_013672680.1:25669-27198 GCF_000517525.1 Limulus polyphemus
TTACATAACTTCCGTCCAGGGGACGGGTACACCAGCTAGTTATTTAATAAATTATTAAACGTGTTTGTAGTTGAAGACTGGCCATCATATCTAATGCTACGATATTTCTGATGTTGCTGCTGGTACACATATAACGAATTTTATCATTACTATCCGACATCTTTCTTACTTCTAGATGTTTAAGTTTGGTCCCCTGCCAGAAAATATCAGGGTATACAGACAAAAAACAAAACGATCAAATATTTTTAATCGTATGGTTACCTGTAGCGCTATCCCGTAACGTTCCAACGCAAGTTTTAATTAAGCGGTAAAACCAGTTTAATTACGTGTGATAAACATTTATTTTCCTCATAAAATACCACACAACGAAAAAAACAATTAGTAAGGTTATCACACGAAGAAAAATAAAAAAATGACAGAAAAGAAAAATGCTTACAAGTTAACCGGCCCAAGCCAATCAACTAACTAGTCACAACAATAATTATAGGATATTTTTTTTTAAATGTTGTCTTTAGCCAAACAAAGTAAAATTTCTCAAAGCGTTTTATGTATTCTGCGGTAACAATAACAACTAACTTCGTTTATTCTGAATTACTTTTACAACCACATTCCTGGAACTGTCAAGTTAATATTTTGTCAATTATCCTTGTAAGTTGTAGAAGAAAGGCAAAGTATTACGACTGCTTCCAAACTCTCCAACGTTAGGCCTTCAACATGTACTGGTATGATCAATGCCGAATAGAAATTTCTATCGGACACTACCTTCACACCAGACTCTGGAACCAAGACTACATATACTATGAAATATTTTAATGCAACAGTTAACCAGTACTTTGCATCTAACAACGAAATGATAAACTATATACTAAAAATAAACAATTAAATTTTCTTTCAAGTTAGTCTCTTAATATGAAACGTATGCAGTAGCTTCTGAACTTTAATGGTTTTAAATTGGCAACCACCATATAAAACGGAACTTTATAATGGATTATAATGTAATTGGTTTCATAATTTTTTCAGCTAAAATTACAGATATTTAACGAATAAAATAATTTTAAAAAAAGTCCATGTACTTGGTATATTTATTTTATTCATCAAATGTTATTCCTATAAATTTCCTAATTAATAATGGAATTAACAGTAAAAATGGGCAATATCACAACTAACACAAGTATATTTCTCACTTTGTTGTATCATTTCACACCAGACATGTGTCTTTTTTAACTACTTATTGAGATCTTATGTGAAAGAAAATCAATGGGGTGAAGCAGTATTAAGATTTATTGTAACATACTGTTGCGTCATCGAGGTCACGTGACTGGTGTGGCGCCACCTATTTTCTTTAACTATCCTGTACCTTGGCGAATGCTCTAGTATTTAATAGATATAGGGTGGACTGGTATATAAAAAGAGGTTGACAACGTGACGGGACGATAATGTGTGTGTAGATAGTGAGTAATTGAACTGCAGTCAGAAGTATTGTTGACGTTCGTTGATTAGCGTTTGTTATAGAGCGACTGTTGAAATTA
>NW_013672680.1:28205-37834 GCF_000517525.1 Limulus polyphemus
CAGTGTTGCGTAAGAGAAGTCACATGGCTAGTGTGACGCCACGTTTCTAGAACTATCCTGTATCTTGGCGAATGCTCTAGCGTTTACTAGATATAGGGTAGTCTGGTATATAAAAGAGGGTGACAACGTTACGGGAATGTAATGTGTGTGTAGATAGTGAGTAATTGAACTGCAGTCAGAAGTATTGTTGACGTTCGTTGATATAGTGTTTGTTTTAGCGTGATTGTTGAAAATAAGTGTATCGTAAAGTTGTATTCGGAAATAATACACCAGTTTTATTAAGTAAGGATTTGTGTCGCTAAAGTTTCGTCGGAACGAAGTTACGGAAAGTTAATTAACGAACGGAGACGTAACAATACTTTGTTGAATTTTAAGTTTGTGTTTGTAAATTCTGTACATTTAATTAAATTATCTGTTGGTTTAATGTAAGTGGCTATTGTTCCGGACGAACAATACTAAGGAATAGGCAGTGTTACGACACCGGACGTCACGCGAAGCTGGGATGATGCGCGCTGGAGATTCTAGAAGGATTGTGACTTAGCGGGCAACCTCACGAATGTCCCAGCGTTTGCTAGATGTCCACATTTTTAGTATATAAGCCGGTGATAGATTGAATTGAAATAATCGAGTCAAGTCACCGTAAGTAAAATGTGTGAATCGTTGTGAATTATAGCGTGTTTTTATAAAAATAGTTAAGTTTAAAGTGACTGTGGAAATTAAGTGTATTACAAAGTTTTAACGAGAAAGAATAAACTAGTTTTAATTAAGAAATAACTCGTATCGCTGAAGTTTTTCGGAAAGAATTTCTACTGGAGATTAGCAAACAAGCAGATACGTAACAATATAAAGATAGACTTTGTTTCTTGGCTTGTTGTTGAGCGCAAAGGTACATAATGGGCCATCTGTTCTTTGCCTACTCGGTATATCTGAACGCGATTTTAGGGTTGTGAACCCACAGACTTATAGCTGAGCCACTGATGATGAGAATAAAGATAGAGAGAGAGAATTTATTTTGGATACTAGCACAAAGCTATAAAATGGTTTTCTAAGATAGTCGTCTCTACTTTTGAATTACATACTAGAGGAAAGGCAGCGCACAACACCAACTCTTGGGCTTCCGATACTCTAATGGAACATTGGGATTTTATGGTAATTTTATAACGCACCAGTGGTCCCAAAGTGTGGAGCACGATTTTGCGGCAACGAGACGCAAATGATGGACCCTCGATTCACAGTCTGGCAATTTAATAACTAGGACAC
Organism: Limulus polyphemus; assembly: GCF_000517525.1. Classification (NCBI taxonomy): domain Eukaryota; kingdom Metazoa; phylum Arthropoda; class Merostomata; order Xiphosura; family Limulidae; genus Limulus; species Limulus polyphemus. Next base: position 29,466 of record NW_013672680.1, read on the forward strand.
ATTCTGCCCACAAAGAGAGAGATGAAAAGATCTAGTATACAGTACTAGATGAAATCCTGAACATTCATTCTACCAGAAACTGACAAAAAACAAACAAAAAAAAATGTGTAAAAACCCAGGAATTATGTAACGTGTTTGCGATAAGTAAAAAATAATTCACGCAATTTGAAAAACATCATATACATACTTAACGCGTGTTGGTTATGCAGAATGGAATAAATTGGCAAAATTTTAAAACATTTTACATGGTTACTTGTCTATCACTCGCATGAAATTCAGATTATACAAGCTTCAAGACGCGCACGTCTTAGGAAGCTCAGAAATATGGCTGCCAGTAACGAGCTAAGTGGCATGAGTTTCAGTGTTGACTCTTGTGAAAGCCCTAACGACACAAAAATTGTAAATAAAAATGCACTGAAAGAATACAGTGAACCACTTAGTGATGCAAAAGAAAAAGCTAACCAGCTCAAGGAGAAAGCAAACGAATATTTCAAAAGTAAGACTTTGAATTGAACTTAGTCACGTTTTTTTGTTTGCATGAATACTAGAGAAATACTTAGTATACTAGTTGTAGTACTATACTGCTTTACAGTTACTACTACTAGCCAAAAGTAGGCTTAACGTATCTTACGCTGTCACTACTGTAACTTGTAAGTATTTAGGTTGTGTATGGCTGAGGAGTGAGAGTGTAATTGATATTGATAGTGGTACATCTAACATTAATTAACGTACGTTGTTTGTGTAATTGCCACATTCTTTATAATTATATTATCATATACATATAAAAAACACAGAATAATTTTAAAAAATAATATTTATTATAAATAATTACATTCTGTTTATAATTTATTTCGCACCCTCAACACACAATGCAATTGATACCCGTGTAAAGGTGATTGTTTTTTTCTCAGGTATGTGTGGGTGGTTTTGTAACTAACAAGTGAAATGTTTACAGATATCTTTTTTGTCTACATTTTACTTCATGTGCAACTAAAAGCTAGGTTATGTAGTGAACATTTGTCCTTATTGACTGTCTTGTGAATAAGTATCACTTTCTTTGGTGAGATAGGGGAGTTGCGTGGCAAAACATATAAAAGCCTAGCCACCTTGTGGTTTTTAAATTGTGTGTGCAAAAACCCATTGTTAATTTTTATTACGTGTTTCCATATCATAAAATTACATGACAGAATATTGGTTGTTACTGTTCTTCTTACATGTATATATGTGTGTAGGGACCTTAATTTACAAGTTGGCAGAGACCCATTTGTCCGATTGAGGTTACCTCTACTTAACCCAAAATTGTGACTTTGAATTTGCTGTAAAAATTTTTTTATTGCTTTCCTGATCCAGCATTGAAACTATTTAGTGTTTTGAGAATCTAGGGTTGCTTATAGGCAGAATCTTGTAATGTGTTATTTATATTGAGGATTTTTGAGGTAATATTTAGATTATTAATTTATTTCCATGAATACATTTGAAAAGACTTACCTTACACTACTAACAACAGAGCACTGTTTGATTGCCCCCGAGTGATTTATGTACCATTATGCCAAGATCATTTTCTTCTGTCATGCTATTGATTGTGTTCCAATCTGTATTAAATATGTGATCCAAGTTCTGAAAAATCCAAGTACTTTACTTTGCACTTATTGAAATTAAAGATCTTACCAACTGATTCAAGTCATTCTGTAATATTTTCAACACAGCTAGAAGAGTTTAATGATATCTGAATTTTACCATTGAACTTCCTATCAATATTATTGATATAAAAAAGAAAAAGCAGTGATTAAAGAGCTTTAAGGCACTCCACTGGTAACAAGGGTCGAGTTTGATTGGACAGCATTAACATAATTATAACCTCTTGAATTTTTCTATCCAACATCTTTACAATCCAATTAAATAGTCTTTCCCCAACCCATACCAATGTGATTTTCTTAGCTAATCTTTTTTTTTTTGTGGCAATTTGTAAGAATACTTTTTGAAATTCTAAGTAAACAAAGCTTTTTAGCTTCCAGATAACCTAATGTTTACAGACAACAAGAGGCCTGTTGTTTCATTGAGGTTATCCTAACCACTAAGTTCAAGTAAACTTAAAAACACTCTCAAAGCCAGCTCTTATCATTTAAATATTTATCAAGTCTTTCCTTAAATTAAATGCGTCTACAACCATTTTGAAGGCTAACCAACCTCTTAGAAATATAAAGCTGTCTTAACTGAAAATGACCCCTATCCTGCCAAAATTGTTATTTGTGTCTCCCAGCCTTACAATTATCACCATTAAATATGAAAAAAAAAAGATTAAGCACCAACATTATCAGTTCTTTTAACAATCATACACAAATTAGTCAGATCTTCTCTTATTTTTTCAAGAGAAAATTTCAGGATTTTAATTTGTCCTTCCATGACAACTTGGATCTCAAGTATCATCCTAGTATCCCTCCTCTGATCCCTTTCCAACAATTCAGTGTCCACCTGGAGGTATAGCCAAAGACTAAACTCAGTACTGTAGAAATTTTCTCACTTTAGAAGTAATATTAACCAGCATATAATATCTACGGCATGTGTTTTATCCCTTTACAAACAGAAGTAACATTAGTAACCCTCCAACTATCAAGCTTCTGTCCATTGTCTATTGGCCTATCAAAAGTAAATGAGAGGAGCTCACATATCTGATCTTTGACCTCCTTTAAAACCATGGATAAAATCTGGTCTGACCCTGGTGCTTTTTCTGTTTCTAATATCTCAATCCTTGTACTTATCACAAAGAGATTAAAATATACATGATTCATGTCAGTTCCAGGTCAGGAATATTTTGATATCTTCTCTCATAAATAGAAAATACTGTTACGACAGCGGAAGTCACGCGATGCTGGGAGCATGTGCGCTGGAGTTTCTAGAAGGATCATGAATTTTCCTGGCAACTCTAGTTTGTTCTTTTTTAGTATATAAGCCCGGCAAATAAAGCCAGCGAGAAAGATAGAATTGCAGAGATAGGCAGATAGATTGAAGATGGAGATAATTTAGTCAAGCGAACAGTAGGCACCGTAAGTAAATTGTGTGAAATACTGTGATTTATCGCATGTGTTATAAAGGTTGTTAAGTTTAAAGTGGAAATTAAGCGTAATACAAAGTTTGTAACGAGAAAGAATAAACTAGTTTTAATCAAAGAGGGACTTGTATCGCTGAAGTCACTCAGAAAGAATTTTTACCGGAAATTATCAAGCAAGCAGATACGTAACAATATCTATTACACTGAAAGAAAAATATAGAAATGTACATTCACAAAACATTTCCAATAAAAATAATCAATACATTGAAAATTTGACAACCCTTGCTTCAAAAAATGAAATTTGTTTTATGACAAATTAAATTAAGATTGGAAATGAGGCCGTTTTTTGGCAGCCAAACATGTTTTACCTTAAAACCATGATACACTAGCTGCAGAGTTCAACAGTTTTCATTCTCTGAAAATTGATTGGCAAATAATTTAATTTTGACAGCTCTATGAACCTTGGTCACGAAACAATATACTACTTAAATGTGTTTCTAATGTAATTTAGAAAACTACATAAACTGTTATGACAAAAACTACTATCTGTGTAAGTACTAGTTTTATTGAATTTGAGAATAAATAAATTATAGTACTGCTCATTTTGTAGCATTTAGAATTTTTTAACTAATGACTAACACACCATAACGAAGTAATTTTAATCACACACAAGCCATTAATTACTGAAACCATAGTGTGTAGATAATATGCTGAAACTAGAAAATAACAATAGTTACTTTTATATAACTCAGAATAATGATTAAAAAACATATGCATACAAACAAATTATGGTGGAATGTACACCTGCTTAGGTGTTCTCACAATTTTTCGAATATCTTATTCACTTTGGAATATATTTAAATAAAAATGGGCAATATGACAAAAAAACAACAACTATAATTTACCATTAAGAAGCTGAAAGATAATCGTAAACTGATTATTACTTTGGGTAGTGGGCTATTAAAGCTATAACATGACACACAAAAAAATTAATATTTTGCATCAAAATGATTTTATGGTCATCACAAAACTGAAACTTGACAGTATTATATAATTTTAAATTTTTTTATTAACACTATTTTCAGAATTAAGACTTTTCCATGTGTCAGACTATAACTTTAATACCACACTATCCAAAACTGGTAACCATTCTAGGATAGCTTTAAGCTAATTAGTATTATCTTGTTAATAGTAATGTGAATTGCTAATTTGTACAAAAAATAAGTTAGAAATTACACCATTTATTTACTATTGGATTTCTAATATACTTCCACCAGACAAAAACATGGCATTCTTTTCTGTCAACACTGTATTGAGATATCTTCATCAATGAATGGGATATTCCAAAAATGTTACGAGTACACTTAAGTGAGATAAGTCACCTTAATAGAGTGCTCAAGAATAATGAATTTGGTTTTGTTCTATGCAAAAATGATTTTAATCCCTAAGGATGTATTCTTAGACATCATCGTATAAACCTATAAAATAATCTTAACATCTTCTTTGACAATTCTACAAGTTTGTACATTAATGCAAATATTAATGATAATTATTTCAAAATCAAATTTGGTGTATTTTTCTAAACTACAAATTATAGTATACATATACATATTTGTAAATTTGTTTGTTCATAAGAGTAAATTAGTAAGTGATGATAATGAAGATATTTATAACAGCATTTCTTGCAAGTCTAAACAAAGCTTCTATCCTGAGAGGATGAACAAATTATCTTCACATAAGTACATATACATGTACGAAACCAGAGTTAACTTTAACAACTACAATGAACCTTTTTTAACATATGAAGTAACTCACCACAAACTCTATATCCTTATGTAAATATAGCAAGATAATTGTTTAATTAAGTTTTTACATAATTTGTTACTTAAGACAGGTACACGGTTTTATTAAGTAAGTGCTTCATCTTAGCTGTATTGTTCTAGTGACATGCTAGAAAGTTTAACATCAGAAGACAAAACCGGTTCATCAATTAATGGGATTCTCTGTTTAGCCTCGGAGAATGTCTGATAGGAATGTTACATGATGTAAGAGCTTTAAAGCCCTCACTGTTTAATATTGTTACGCCTCCGGTCGTTAGTTAATTTTCCGTAAAAATTCTTTCCGAAGAAACTTTAACGATACAAGTCCTTTCTTAAATAAAACTGGTTTATTCCTTCTGAATACAACTTTGCAATACACTTAATTTCCACAGTCGCGCTATAACAAACGCTATAATTCACTACGAACGTCTCACGTGCTCAAATTGCCGTCCCGTCTTGACCATCTTATATGTACAAGACTACCGCATATCTAGTAGCCTCTCGAGGCTTCACGAACCTTCGAGAATATGACGTGTTACTAGTTTCACGTGACCTTCGCTTTTGTAACAATATCTTCAACTGAGATTGAATACGTCAATTACTTTTTTCTTGTATGAACTTATCGAAAATTCTTTACTTTTTGGAGAGCCAAGTTGATTTCCCAATTTAAGGTGTTGTATTTAATTAATCTGTCTTATTTTTATCAATAATATTTAAAGTTGTGTTGTCTTTAAAAGGAGAAGCACTTCTGTGTGGGATATTACCAACAGAAGTGATACTAGAATGCTTCACTGAGCATCTACACTTTCTTTTCTGTTTGGATGGTGTTATTTTCAGTTAATTTCTAAATTGATTTGTTTTATCATTTTTGTTTGTTTCCATTTGTCTACTATGTTCACTGTTTCTTAAAGACCTATACTGTACAAATCCAGTCATAGGAAGACCTGCTTGCAATTAATCACAAAGAACTCTTTCAGTGGCTTTGTCTCACAATGATTTTGTAAAAGCAGAATTCCATATAAAAATACTTGGTACCTGAAAGGAAGTATTTTGAGGAGTTGAATGCCACTCAAGCCTACTAGGAGTGCAAGGAAGTGATGTTTCAACACTGTTGTATTTGAAAACGTTTGCTTGGACCATGCCTGCATTATAAATCTGAAGCTTTACAATGCTATCTCTTTTTGTCCCATCACATTCACTCTCTAATTGTTGAAATCCCTCAGTAAAAAAGTTTTGACCTTCTACGCAAACTTGTCTGATGGAATCTTTATTCTGTTCATGAACTTTTTTTCTTTGCCCTTCCACATTTTGGATTGCATCAACCAGTAATTTTTCTCCTATTGGCACATCAACTTTAGTCAGTGCTTCTTCCTCTTCAGTTTCAAGTTCCCATAAATTTTTCTTGATTTTTACCACCTGATTTGCCTTGTTTGATACTTTTGAGGTTTCACTAATTAGTGGAGAAAACGTTGTGCCAGCCTGAGTATAATACTCAGCAAAACTAGAACATCGATGAACTTTTCAAAATAGCTTTGGTCTACAATGCCTCAGTGAAGAAAAAGAACTAGAGTTTTCCCATTTTCCTTTTTAAGTAAATCTTTCATCTACAATAGATCCCTCACTAGCAGCAGGGTGAACTATAGGTTTTATACCTCCATCTGAACTTAGTGAAGGGTTGAGAATTGGTCTAGAACTGTTTGCATCTTTAGTGCAGAAAAGACTAGGATTTTGTTTGGGAAGGTTTTTTTCTTCCACACCATTTTTGCTGATAATAGACTGTTGGTTCAGTCTTGATGACTTCACATTACAACTTAACTGCTTTGGCCATCAAATGAAACTCCAGATATTGAAAGAAAACTAGAGACAAAATTACTTATTTTGACAGAGCCAATGTCAGAACTACTGTTGGGAGTGGTTGTGCTCAGACTGAAATCTTCCACTACAGTTATATCTTCAGAAGTAAGATTATCAGAAGACTCCTTTGCAAATTCATAATCTTCAGCTACTACCAACTTTCCAGACAACAGCTTTTGATTTAATCATACCTACGTTAGACAGACAAGTTGCTTCTCAAAAGCTTTGATTTTGTTTGTTCAGTATCAACAGAAGTCATTGTACTTTTGGAATCATTCTTTGTATAAATCTGTTGTTAATAGTATTTTAAAGATAAAGGTATTATACTCTCAGTAACAGAAGTATTTACAGATTTGTCCTGCAATCCTGACAACTTGTCAAATGTTTTATGAGTTTCTGCTTCAAGTAGTTTGATATTAAGTCCTGTTGCTGGCAACTTGGCTGACATACACTCAGACAAAGAATCAAGTTTATGGAGTTTATCTGGAACACTTTTAGTTGCTACCTAAAAGAAACAAACTAATTTGTATATAATGTTTTATTTATAATGTATCTCCGCAAACCACAAACAAATCCCTGGTCATCTACTTTACATTTTATTGTCTTCAGTTTCCTTGATAACAGTTTTACATGCTGTTTTGTTATTTAATTTTAAACCACTTACACTAATTTACATTGGACATCAGTTAACGGGAAGTCGTTGTACATGCACAGCAGGCATTTTCAGTCAAGAAAACATAGATTTCCATAAATATTTTATCTGTGCATCACAAGTCCAAATATTTTATCATTTTTTTGGTTGAAAATTTGAATTTTGCATCTCTGTGGTATAATTACAAGTTGGAAGCAACAGATAAATCCAACAAATTACATACTACGTAATAAAACAAAGTGTAGGATACATGATGCTGTTAGGATTATGTATATCCCAACAGTCCTCCAGACATACCTGAACTTGAAACAAGATAAAGGCCTATGTTACACACTCACAATAATGAGATTATTTTGCATAACTGTTTATGTATAATGCAATTACACAAGCTGTTTAGTATTCAAACTTAACTGGCTGCTATGTTGATGCAGAAAAATTTAAACATTGTTCAACCTTTTATGGTGATGAATATTGTTACGTCTCCGTTTGTTAATTGATTTTCCGTAACTTCGTTCCGACGAAACTTAAGCGACACAAGTCCTTTCTTAATAAAACTGGTTTATTCTTTCCGAATATAACTTTACCGATACACTCAACTTCAACAATCGCGTCAAACAAACGCTGTAACGTCTCTCGTGCTCTCTGACTGCAGTTCAATTACTCACTGTCTATACACACATTACATTACATTTTCGCGTCACGTTGTCACCCTCTTATATATACCAGACTACCCCATCCAGCAAACACTAGAGCATTCGCCAAAGTACAGGATAGTTCTAGAAACGTGGCGTCACAGTAGTCATGTGACTCGCTGACGCAACAATATAAATGAGGATTCAAGATTTTTTCAAATATATCTCATAATACAGTTCAAGAACCAAAGATATGGCTATACATTTCTTCTGCTGATGCTTATAGTATTAAAAACTGAAGGCCTGGCATTTCAAATCATCTACCAAAAAATGTGTTTTGAAAAAATTACTTAAAATCAGAC
>NW_013672680.1:38580-42748 GCF_000517525.1 Limulus polyphemus
TATATATATATATATATATATAATTTTGTACTTAAAATCAGTGTTCAAGAATTAAAACAAGATACCTTTATTATGGACATGAGTTACGACTCTCAATTTGTGCCTAGATACAGTTTTGCACTTTCTTCATAAATTTTCCATTCCCATTCTATATGTAATCTAAGTGGTGTGACTACGTCATTATTGCCAACTAATGGCATACACACAGGCTAATAATCTCCCTTTCTGTGTTACCACTTCTACCTATCCTTAACTTAGAAAATAAAGACATCAAATACAGGTCCATTTTTTTACACTCAACAGAGTTGAAAGAGAGGCAGAATCAATAATAGTAAAGGTATCTTTTTGAATTCAATTTTAAAATATTAACTTTAAATATCATACTCTACTAAAACCTTGAGCTATTATCTCCACATTGATAGAAAAGGTGGTACCGGAGGAAGCATATGTACCTGACACTCCTATGAAAGAAATAAATGTACTTCTGTACATCTATAAGAGAACAGTACATGAAGAACATCCAGGTGGCCAGGACATCATTTCTAATGAGAAAGCTAATTTGTCAAAGATGGTGCCAGAGACGTCATATGTGTGTAAGGCCTAGTGCTGGCCTCATGACAATCCAACAGCTAATATAAGGTTCTAGCGTGAAAGGGAGCTACTTAAACATCTATCACCCAGACTCACTGCATTCATGGGAAGAACCCAATTCACATATATTCTTGCATAAAGAGGTGTATTACATAACAGTCACCTTGGTCAGTTCAAATGAAACAACCATGGCTGAAATCAAACAATGACAATGACTTAAACAATAAAGGATACCCAAGGATCTTATTTATGGTGACCAATCACAACAAGTTAGTGAAATGGGATTGAAAATTCCCTCACAAACACAATGAAGAGTGAGCAGAATTTTAAATCACTACTGGAGTTAGGCATAAATAAACACACAGTTACACTGCACTAAACCGTTACTGTTCTGGCCCTTTAAGTAAAGACATGGCTTTCTTTCACATCATGATGTTTTACAGTTTCACGGAGTTACTTTGAAAATTTAATGAAACTGCTTTATTATTAATGCATATCAATAAAATTAGCATCAGATTGTAGCTTATCATTAAAATTTTTATATTATCTAAATTTTAATTTCAAAAAAATATATTTAAACAAATTATCAATCTCCACAGTGACGTTCGAGCATTTAAATTTTCCCCTTTTAGTTTGTATAATTTCAATAGTAGAACATGTACACTGTCTACATTATGTAGACACAACCTATGAATAATTCCAAGGTTCATTGTACAAGTTCAATGATCTAACCTGTTCATTTTAAATACTGAGATATCAATAAGTATTCTTAACCCACAAAAGAAGATCCACTCATCTCTTTTCAATTTTCACAGCATTTTTCAAATCCACATCTTATTTGACATACGTTTATAATAAAAAAAGAGCTCATATTCAAGTAAATAGCTAATTCTGGGTTTAAGAGAGACCCTGGAAAAGTAGATAGTACACCACCAGTCTTTCTATCAACAAGACTCAGGATCAAATCCCAACCACCATCATCATTACAAAAACATAGTCTTTCTCTGCAATTCCTTGAAGGTGGCAGCAGATTAGCAGCTGAAAAGTAGATATAAACTAGTTAGTAATTAGTATCTAGTAATAAAAAAAGGACAGTCAATCGATAATTATTACTTAAGTGATTGTTAAAGGCTATTAATTTACAACAAGAGATGAAAATCCGAATCCATAACTGAATAATACTTAATTAAATTATGGACCATCCAAAAAGAAAAGCAAAAAACTTGAATTAGGTCAAGACCCCTTAGAAAGATGCATAATGCATGGGGAGAGTTGTTGGGACAAAGCAAGAGTGGCAGCTCAAGACTATAGATAAAGATATTTGAAATTAGAAAACTTAGAGGCCACTTGAGATTAGATGGTGGAACTAAGTTTGGTCCCAGAAAATGCCTCCATATACAGATTTATTCAAGCCACTCCTCATATGAGGATACACAAAAGTTGGTGGATTGTGGCACCACTTACCAAGTACTATCGAATGATGCATGATTTCTAAATGACCTGTAAATATGTATAGAGTTTTCTCATTTTCATTGTGATAACACTTAACAAAAGCATACTTCTATTTAATCAATCTTAAATCTATGCTTGATAAAGCTCTATCAGTGCACATATGCAAAGTTTAGTCATGAACTGTTATTTTTATTTTTTTCATCAATCTCTAAGGGACTTTTTTGTATGTGTAAGTGAACTAATCTTAATCCTTAGAAAAGGTATTAGTGTAAAAATGAAGTCCAAGTCTTGAATACATGAAATGACAAAAAATTAATGGTGTTTAAACTATTGCATGTTTTAAATACACTTATCACAAGAACTGTCATACCTGGAAATGATGAATAACTTCTGCAACATTCTCTTCTTTCTGAAAGCGAAGTGTTTCCTGTCTGTATTTCTTCCTTTGGGAAAGCCTTGTGCCATTAGGATGCCTATGAGATCTCGTAATTGAAAATGTTATCAGCAACAAGAAAAATATTACCCAACAAGGTGCAATAGTAGTTCACCATGGAGTATTTTTCACTTGTAGCAAAAGAAAAGCATTTCTGTAATTCAGACAACTTGTATCTGAGTTAGAAATAGCTTGATCTAACAGTAGATAATTTGTTTAAACTAAATAACTTTCATCTCAAGTAAGTTACTCTTTCATATTTTCTATAACTGTCATATAATAAGCCAATGTTTATCTTTTACAAATTAGTTATATATATGTATATATAAATATCTTGATTAGTCACCTTCCACAACAAAATGCACTACATGGAAAATAACTTTTGGATTACAAAGAACGTCATTTATAATTTTTGGAAAATATGATTAAGTTCAAAATATTAGCATGAAAGACTATATTTAACAACCATTTCAATGTTGTTCCATTCCTCTTGTGTAATTTTACCTAAGGTCTACAGCATTCAAATATATGTTTAGCCCTATCCAGATCAGTCAAAATCTTCTAGATGTTGAGTGCACATGCACATATAAAATTTACAATATTTAAGTGAACATAATAATTCTAACTGTATTTCAACAAATGTTTACTCAAAAATATTTAGGAATTGATATTTTGTCATTCCTAACATTTATTTCATGTAATTCACAAAATGACAAACATTTTCTGCATAGCTCCAAAGAGTTCTCGACTGTAAACAACACATTTGTCAATTTTTTTAGGATTTTACTGCTAATCTCAAGAATATAATTTTATTTTCTATGAAACTGTCATTCCATAAGATTGCAATTAACCAAGTCTTGTTTCAAGATTTTCCTTCTCTGCTTAACATTATATTATTACATCCCTTCATTCCCACACTTTGACTTCACAGCTTGTGATGTGACGACTAATAATAAAGATCATCTTTGAAAATACCTACTGGTAAAGTTTGAGTGATAATGGATAGAGCATACTATAAACTACTTATATTATAATAAAGTGAAAGCAATTTATGTTTTCATGGGAAAGCAATTAGGCGTAACCCCTTTACAGAAGAACAATGAAATTCACTGGAAAGTTTAGAAGACCTAGGAACAAACAACAGAATTGGGAATCTTTTTATAGTTTGTTAGATTTTATTTTTGTTCCTGAAAATTTTTTCATGTTAAATTACATTTGTTTAAAAGCAACAGTAATTTTCTTTTATAGCAATTAGGTAAATCTAGTTATAATTAGAGAATATGGTAAGTAACTATAAAATATTCTGATAACTTAAATACTTATTTATTGAATATTATTGTTAAGCTTATTCTATTCAAGCTTCATAGGTAAGTAAAAGAAACTTGCTATTCGATATAAAATGATCTTGAGTCAAAGTATTGTTAGCAAAAATACGTTGCTTAGCCTAACCTGACACCATTGTGATAGACCAATTCATAGGTCGAATATATTGTTACGTATCCGTGTGTTAATCAATTTTCCGTAACTTCGTTCCGACGAAACTTAAGCGACACAAGTCTTTACTTAATAAAACTGGTTTATTCTTTCCGAATATAACTTTACCGATGCACTCAACTTCAACAATCGCGCTAAAACAAACCCTATATCAACGAACGTCAATAATACTTCTGACTGCAGGTCAATTACACACTA
>NW_013672680.1:43662-44483 GCF_000517525.1 Limulus polyphemus
ATACCTTGTCTCCTGGTTCAAAGCTGACTTCTTATCATAAGTTAACTTCATCGAATCAGCAGACGTTTTCAAGTTTGAACGCCCTTGATGGTGAATATCATCCATCCTTTCCAATAACACTTCCACAAACTGACACATTCTCAGGCAACTCTTCATAAGGTGAGTGTCCCGTATGCTTGGGTCCCCTTTTAGCACTACATGTACTGCATGTTCGGCACCATTCTTCCACATCTCGCCTCATACCTATCCAATAAAATCTTTGTCGTAGATGACTCAATGTCTTCCTAATTCCGAGATGTCCTACTGTTAAATTATTATGGGATCGACGCAGCACAACTTCCCATAACTTCCTCGGTATAACTGTTTGCCAAGTCGCCACTTTCCCATCTGTAGTTTCCCATCTCCGGACAAGAATACCATTTTCAAGCTTTAACTGGTACCATTGTGCCCAATAGTGCTTTGTCACAGGGCTTAGATTAGACACCTTCTCCCAAGCAGGGCGCAAAACACTTGTTTTTAGAAAATCAATCAATGGCTTCAAATCCTGGTCCCTCTCCTGTTCTGCTTTGATATCTGTATTTAGTTCCAATTCATCATCATCAACTTTTTCAGTTGGCTTGACTTCAGCCCAATGACACCTAATTAGTTCAACCTCTCTTTTAACAGTTACCGGAATTTGGCCTTTGTTGTTCCCAAACATCATTTTATCAAATTCAATTACATATTTTCTCCGTAGTAGATAGTCCAATCCTAAGATGCATTCATCTTCAATGTCAGCCAAGTATACTTTCTGTCCCTCCTTTGTGCCCATGAGTTCAATA
>NW_013672681.1:0-9652 GCF_000517525.1 Limulus polyphemus
AACTGGGTGCATATAAAGTTTGCGGTCGACGATTACAATGTCTTTACTGTGTTGTTAATTAAAGTCTTGACACCGTGCAACTGGGTGCATATAAAGTTTGCGGTCGACGATTACAATGTCTTTACTGTGTTGTTAATTAAAGTCTTGACACCGTGCAACTGGGTGCATATGAAGTTTGCGGTCGACGATTACAATGTCTTTACTGTGTTGTTAATTAAAGTCTTGACACCGTGCAACTGGACGCATATGAAGTTTGCGGTCGACGAAAATTGGAATACCTCAGAAAATGCCAGTTATATGATGTATTAGAATGATAGAAAATACAAATTTACTGGGTTTACTGAATGTGTTACAGATTTATAACTAAGAGAACCCCGTATTATTGTTTAACAGATTCAGTGTAAATAGCTTTAAAACTAAACAAAATAGTCATTCCAATGAGTGATAACTTTACCTTCTTTTTTCCAGGTCTCGGATTAGCTCAAGTGCTTGCTGCTGCCATGGTAGCTATTTATTACAACGTAATCATTTCATGGACGTTGTTCTATTTCTTCGATTCTTTTCGTTCTCAAGTGCCTTGGAAATTCTGTCACTACTGGTTCAATACAGAAAGTTAGTATATGTTGGAAAAATAATGAATATATCCCAATTGGATGTGTTTTTTCGTATTGAATATTTTTAGATAATGTATATATATATATAACTTGGAAGAGTCAGTTGCGTTAATATTTTAAAGATTGGATCTGTGGACTTTATTTCATTACTAACGCCATCACTTTTATAAATAATTTCACTAAATGCTGTATCACATAAATTAATATGAAAATTAATTTTATTCATCATTACATAAAATATGTAATAGAGGTCGTTATTAATATTGTTTTCATTCACACAGTGCATGAAATTGTATAAGCCATGTGAAAGTACAGGCTTTATTTACACTTGAAACTGACGGTATGCTCCTAAGTCTTCTATACATCTTTTTCACAAAGAAGTCTCTTTTCGAACATGATGAATAGGGATAGACATATTGTATTATCTTGTGAATTTTGGTCTTTATGGTTCAATATTTCTGTTTTTAGCGTGTGTATGTGTCTATCTATATACGTTCGTATATTTTCAACAGGTTGTTTTGCAGATCAAGATTGGTCAGCTTGTAAAGCAGCAGACCCAAACAATACATTTTCCAACCGTACTTGCTTCAACGCCACCTATTCAGCTCTGCACAATTTAACAGACATCTCTGTAAATAATAGCGTTTCTGCTCCAGAAGAATATTTCAAGTTAGTTTGTGTTTGGTTAACTGACAAATTTAAAAAAACTTGTCATTTTGATTAAGCTTAGAAGTAGTTAGTTCTGTATTTTTACTTGAGATGACTTCACGTTTTACAGATGTTATGAAAAGTTAAATTAATGTATTTTAGAATTGACAGTTTCTAGGATTACCAAGTAATAACAGATAGAAAAAAATAGACGTACTGCTAAGCTATTTCTTTCTATCTTAACTAATTAAAATGACGTCTGAACTCTGTTCATGACTATCAAAACCACATTTTTCCAAAATTAATTTATCAAAGTGTTTTTAACCCCCTAAAATACGGCTATTTACATCACATAAACTAGCATGAATTACTTTTAAACTATGATTACTGGAATCTACATTTTTGTTTGTTTGTTTATGTAGTCTTTATATGTTGGGAAAATCTGAAGGATTTCACGACATAGGAACAGTTAGATGGCAGCTGTTATTATCCCTTCTTGTAGCATGGGTTGTTGTAGCAGCTTGTTTGATCAAAGGAATTAAAACCTCAGGACGGGTAAGTCGACGCTGTTAAATTTCAGTATAAAGCTAAACAGACACAGACAATTGGTATTGCTTACTTGTAAAAAAAAAAAGACATTTCATAAACTTTTGATGATTCGCGTTCTTGTTTTAAGTTGGACAGTTTAATACAAAATATATTAAATTACAGAAAATACGTGGTGATTTATGTTATTTATAAATTCCATTCGCGGACATCACGACGTTTGGATAAAATTGTCAGAATACTGTAAAGTAGTAACAGGTGCATGTAAATATGTTAAACCTAATGTAAATGTAGACATAGAAGGGAAAAATACAAAAATTTATATTTTAACAAAAAATCAATTTTTGAACTTAACCGTATTTTATGTTATTAGTTCTTGTGACTGAAAACGCTAGGTAATTTTTTGTAAAGTCAACTAATTAGGTTAAACGAGTCAGTAAAATGATATAATATATTCAATTTAGAGATAACTAGTCCTGATGGTGGTAACTGTATTACTGAAACTAGTCGGATGTAACCTATAATAAAAAAGTTTACTTTTTATTGTGCTAAAAATGTCTTTTTTGTGTTTTTTACTCCTAATATTCATTTGAAAACAAATCATAACATTGTTATAAAGAATCACAATATCTGCTTAATGTTGTTTTCAGTTCGTTTATTATACAATGTATGCGTCAATAAAATGATGTAATATTGTATTTTACAGATAACATTGTTATAAAGAATCACAATATCCACCTGAAAACAAAATTAAGCAAATATTGTGATTCTTTATAACAATGTTATCTGTAAAATACAATATTACATCATTTTATTGACGCATACATTGTATAATAAACGAACTGAAAACAACATTAAGCAGATATTGTGATTCTTTATAACAATGTTATCTGTAAAATACAATATTACATCATTTTATTGACGCATACATTGTATAATAAACGAACTGAAAACAACATTAAGCAGTTTATTTTACTGCCACATTTCCTTATCTGATTCTTCTCATCCTATTTATACGTGGAATAACACTAGATGGCGCTATTGAAGGACTGAAGTTTTACATAATTCCAGATTTTAGCAAACTCAGTAGTATTGGGGTAAGTGATACAGAAGACAATAAAACTAGTTTAATTGAATAATAAAAAGTTCATTGTTTCGTATCACTAACACGTCAGTGACCTTTTATTCTGCGGTTTAATTGAACTTCAGTAGCCATAACATCATTTTAAAAACTACGAAACACCTGGCGGAACATAAAAAAAGAATTGTGGAAGAAAATGTTTTTATGTCACAAAATAATTTATTAGCTTGTATAATTTACATGTATATTTATCAACATTTGACAATTTTTATAATCTGAGTTATTTTTATTTATTGTTTGACATTATACTTTTTATTGGTGTTAATTTACTTCACTCGGTTTAGTAATTGCATAAATTATAATGTTACAAAATATATTTATTTTGTAGAAGAAAAAATTTCTGTAAAAATTACAAAAAATATGACTAATCAGTAATCACCAGAAAAAGGTATTGTTGTTTCCAATTATGCACAAAGCTACACAAGAGCTATCTGTGCTCTGCCCACCACGGGTATCGAAACCCGGTTTCTAGCGTTGTAAGTCCGCAGACTTATTCCCACTGTTTCGCTCTATCAGTCGTGTGACTTGATAAATCGAATACAAAGGAACATTCGAAAAAAATATTTTGGATCGGTTGTATTTATTACAATTTTTACAGTGTCTAAGTTTCTCCAGTGACGAATTATTTGGTTGACGTTATATAAATGAAAATATTAGCTTTATATAAATTTACTTTTGCTTTCTTTGTAGGTGTGGGAGGACGCTGCAATACAAGTTTTCTATTCCTTCAGCATCGCGGGTGGTGGCATGATTACCTACGCTAGTTATAACAAGTTTACAAACAACCTAGTAAGGTAAGAATATTTTATCAGTTTTTCTTCTAAATTTAATCATATTTCATTTGAGTAGTATTATTTTGTTTCGTTAAAAAATCTAATTAGATATAAATTAGTTTGTTAGAGATCAGAAATTTTGCAATGTCTGTAAATTGTAAATGTAAAACAATTTTCAAAACTGAAGTTGAACAGTTTGTTTAAGATGTTCAGTAATCATATTTAATAATAGTTTATATATTACAGTTTGGAAAGTGTTGTTATACCACAGCTTCTGTCACAAACTATTTTATCTGGTTTTTTTTTGGTAACAGGGATGCCCTTATTATTGGTATTGGCGACATGTTAACCAGTATCTTCAGTGGAATGGTTGTTTTCTCAATCCTTGGTTTCATGGCTCGTCAGCTGAATAAATCGGTAGCAGATGTAGTTGAATCTGGTGAGGAAAAATGTGTTGTGTAAAATATTAAATATTTTAAATATGTGCATAAAATCATACATTATGACGTGTTATCTTTATTAATTTATAAACAAAACAAAGCCGTATAAGTGAAAATTACAATTCTATGGAACTAAGTATAAATCAAATTCTCATTCAAAGTGGATTGCACTTCTATCATTATTGTTAGTATTCAATGCCAAATTGTACCTATTAAGTTTGATTCGTAAAATTTGAGTTTAAAATTATATAAATTTTAGTGTACAAAAATGGCAAATAGCTAGGCGTTCAGTTTCAGTCATTTTAGTTTATGAATTTTTCAAATATTTGTTCTTAATAGGACCGGTATTTTTACCTATTTTATTAATTTTTGTATTTGCAGGTACCGGTTTAGCCTTTATTGTGTATCCCGATGGTATAGCCCGAATGCCAGTTTCTATTTTGTGGGCTCTGTTGTTCTTTTTTATGCTATTTTTGTTGGGAATAGATAGCCAGGTGAGACTTAAATATACCGTATTTCAATTATAGTAATACACTTTAACATCTCTTTTTAATTTTGAAAATAATTAGTTAATAAAAATATGTATTTATTGAATTGGTTGCAAAATATATATGCATATTGTTGTAACAGTTTCTATGGTTGGGTAGGTACTTTTTTGATTTTTTGCAAAGTTCAGTCCATTTCGTCCTAATTCGAAAATAAAGCTTACATTATGTGACCAGTCATTTTGTTTCTTTTGAATTTCGCGCAAAACTACACGAAAGCTACTTGTGCTAGCCGTCCCTAATTTAGACTAGAGGGAAGGCAACTAGTCAGACCACCAACTCTTGGGCTACACTCTTACTAACAAATAGTGGGACTGAAAGAGCGAGCATGTTTGGTGATGAGGAGGTATTTTGTACAGAGATTGATTACGTTATATTATAACGATTTTGGAGCTCATTACGTCTTTAAAATCCGTTCAGCCATGCTCTATCTGACGACCGCAAATTTTGACAATAGCAATGCGTCGTAGTTTCTATTGCAAAAGACTTCGTTTTAAAGCTGTCAAATCCAAAAACCTTCCTCTCCTCCTCCCTATGCTGGCTTTACATAAGCCATTTAGCGTACGATGTCGACTGACAGTTTCCCAGTGCCCGTTTTATCAGTCCGATCGCACAGACATCCACAGGTGTTGCGTATGGCAACTGACCAACTGTCGTATGATGGAATAGTATGCATATATAATGGATATATTGTGGAAGCAACTTTTGTCGCCTATCCTGACGGAGATTCTTCATAGACACCATTTGCAGCTGACCGTTATATTCATGGATTCTCACCTGTTTGAAGACGCGCGCACGTTGCTTACTAAGGCTTGTTAGCAGGCTCCTTTTGGTAGGCTTAATTTACAAATAGAACTAGAGTCACTTGCGTATCTCTACTACTTCAGTAATTCATTGGAAATGCACAAGTTACGGTGCTGATCTAATTAATACAGATTCAGTAATGAATAAATAACTTACTACTTAATCGACCAATTACTATTCTACTCCAACTGTAGATTTTATATTATTCAAAAACTTCCTCAATTTAAAAAACAACCGACATGTACTCGCTCATCACGTCATATCAAAACCAAATCTCTCTCTAGCGGACAATACAAGTATTTAACTTAAAATATTAAAATTATAGCCTACAACAACATTTTACAGCTGTTGTTATTGAGAACCGAAAAATGAATGCTCTAAGTTTAATGAAACTATTCTGTTTCATTTTCAGTTTGCGATGGTGGAAACAGTAATCACATTCGTCTTCGATCAATTCCCAAAGACCAGAGCCTTTAAGCCTACCGTTGTGATTGTAATCTCAATAGTTTTATTCCTGTGTGGTCTTCCTTTAACAACAAATGTGAGTACTTTGTAAGATATAGTACTGAACATTAATTTACTTCTCTCTGACGGAAGTAAAGTATTTATTGTATTTTTTATGTATTTCAAACTGTTGATAAAACTACAATACATTATTATCTTGTTTTTACAATTAACGATGTGTAGATCTGTCAAACTATTTGAATTAATTTTCTTTGTTTTTGTCTTCTTAAACAGGGTGGTGTTTATATTCTGGAGGTTATTGATGCCTATGCAGCTGGTTGGCCGTACATGTTTATTGGTTTATTAGAATGTTTAGTTGTTGCTTATGTTTATGGTGAGTAATTTAATATTTTAACATAATTGAACAATTAAGCTTTTATAACTTTAAAGTCGTGCTATTTAGTAGTTGATAACTACTATTTCATAACTGGTATTCAACAGTTAACAGCTACCTATTCATGCTAATTAGGAGTTAATAATTGCCACTTTTGGCTAACTGCTGCGTTTTTCTTGCCTGAAGTTTTAGTGAATTGCATCTGCCTGAAGCGTGTGGGCAGTACTTTGGTCTTTGCAAATACAATGCTTAAATACAAAGGCTCATATCTTTTGTTCACCCGATCCTCAAAATATGGACTGATACCTTTACTAACTCCTTACTGAAACCCATGAAGGATCACTCTCGTCTTAAAGGCCATTTAATCATCATCCTACAAAACATTATTAACAAGATCCCAGAGAATGCTATAGCTAGAAGGTTTGAACCACTGTCACCACCATCATTAATCAGATAGCTATCCCAGCAGAATAGGAACCAGGATTGATGCTGCTGTTAATTTGGAATAGTTTAAAAGCTGTTCAGGATACCGTGACATAAGTTTAGATCTGGAATATGCCTACAGTAGAACCCAACTGCCAATTCTTGCTGAATAAATGTTCAGATTAGGCAGAAAATGCATCTCAAAGAATGAAAATTAGCACTCAGACTGTATCACTATCAACACTGGTCTGTCTCAAGGGTCACCTTTCTCCCTTAGTCCTTTTTTTAATATTCACACCAGGGACAGTCCAATCAAATGTTGTATGTTAACCTTTGGTGGTAACTTTATGGTGTACAGCCAATACATGGTCCAGTGACACAGGACCCTACCAAAGCCACAGTCATATTCTGCACACTCAACAACAGACATGCTGATGAGAACAAATTATCACACCCTTTGTGGGCACTGCCATCCCTCTGGAAGAAACAATTCAACTTATACAGCCATGATAACCAGAGCTACCAAAGGTATAAATGCAGCTAGATAAGACTGAGATGATACAAAATACCTGTTGTGTTTAACAATGGTCATGGAATTTACTTCAGCCACTCCCACCAAAGGTACATTGCACTTCACAAACCTCAACAGCGTCACACAGCACCAAAAGTGCTTACATGCAAAATTCTTGACCAAAGAGAGCTTTGCATTGTAAAAAACCATGCATTTTATCCTGGAGCCACTGCTCTTTTCAACTGAGTCCACAATAACCTGCAGTCATTAACCAACCAAGAAATTATCTAAAAAGCACATCAGAAGACAGTTATTGTTGGGCAGGTTCTGTACAGCCACCACTGAGACAGTGATGTCTCTAGTAATTTTTATCTAGAGGGTAGAAAAGAAAGGTATTTTGCCTTTAAGCAATGTCTATTTATTATTCTTAATTATCAAAAAGGCTAAAATTATTAGCTTAAGCTTTATCTGCACAGCTTCATGGTAGTCTGATGCTGTTTCAATCCACCATTAAATCCATTCATAGGCCTATACGTCTTTTCATTCTAGTTACCGAATGACTATCAAGGCCATTCATGTCGGTGGGACTCACAGTGTAGGAAGAATTTAAAAATCATAATAGACTAAATCCTGATATTGCAGAAGAGTGTTGCTGGGGATTCAGAATTATCCAATGGGAGTCTGCTCCCTAACTCCCATGCAACCCCAGCGGACATGCCTTTGCAGTAAGATAACTTGATACCTCCAGATTAAATATCTGGTATCACAGAGATCTGTGGAAATCAGCTTAGTCAGAAAATGTAAATACTGAGAAGAGGGTGAAGAGAAAAAGCCTATCAGCACCTGTCTAAAGACCATGCATGGTGGACAGTAACCTGTTATCACAGCCACAGATAGTTCATACACCAAAAAGGGCTGGTTGGGTGTTCATTGTATCATGGAGCAACAACATTCTGCATAAGGATGGAGCTGGGATCCATAAAGTAAACTCTCCTCTGGATTGCTAAAAGCAACAAACCACAAATAGTGCCACCAACATAATATTTTTCACTGACTCGCAAGTGGTACTGTATAAAATTCAGAGTGGTCAGACCCCAGATGGATAACAGAAAGCAAAACAGCAGTATGATAAGACCACTACCTGGATGTATATGCCAGTCCATGCAGGGATAAAGCTAAATGAGGAAACTGAGACACTCACCAGAGAAATCCCTATAACAAATCTAACACAACTATAATGGCAGGATATTGACCTCTGCAAAGGGAATGAGACTACTGGAAAACCATGTATTGTATGGTATAGCTAGGAAAAGCAAAAAATGGGGAATCAGTAAAACAGTATTTAGCCAAAAGACCAGTGGTAACATCAGTGAATGAACTCTTCTATCACAAGTGATGCAAGTGGTCTACATATGAAAGGTCAGCATCTATAAGCATGACACCTTGGACAGTCACCGAGTGTTCAACTAAACTATTTATCATTTGCTGCTATACTTGTGTGTACATGTTGTAGGATAGAACTGAAAACTTTAATGTGGTATAATCGTTGTACTTAGGTGTGTGAATTATCAAAAGCTTGTTACTTTTATTTTTTTAGAAAAATGTAACACTTGTGTATAAGCTTTAAAGCAATAAAATGTTAGTAGGATTACAGTCAAAAGTTTGCGGTGGTGGGGCAGAGGGTTGTTTGGTAATAGCATTATTAAAACCAAATACATGTATATGTATAAAAAGTCCCAATTTGAGTTGAACCAACTAAACAAATAGGTTCTTGTGCCTATGAATTTAGGTAAAAAATATCATTTGAAACTGGCAATAAGGTGAGAAACTATTTACAATGTGTATTATTATTCATGTTTTCTATTACAGGTGTTGAAAATTTCTTAAATGACTTGAAACAAATGACAGGTTGGTGCCCTGGCCTGTGGGTTAGAACACATTTGATGACAGTAATTATGACAGTGTCTCCTATACTCATCTGTGTAAGTATGTTAGTTAAGTGCATTATGCTCTTGTGAAAATTAATTCTCTTAAATAAAATGTTGCAAATACTGGTTTAAATGGAGCTTACCTATGAGATATACTGACAAACAACTTACATGTGAGATATAGTGACAACAACTTGCATGTTAGATATAGTAACAACAGCTCACACATGAGATGTAAGGACAACAACTTACATGTGAAATATAGTGACAACAGCTTACATGTGAAATATAGTAACAACAACTTACATGTGAAATATAGTAACAACAACTTACATGTGAGATATAGTGACAACAACTTGCATGTTAGATATAGTAACAACAGCTCACACGTGAGATGTAAGGACAACAACTTACATGTGAAATATAGTGACAACAGCTTAC
>NW_013672681.1:9953-10916 GCF_000517525.1 Limulus polyphemus
GAAATATAGTAACAACAACTTACATGTGAGATATAGTGACAACAACTTGCATGTTAGATATAGTAACAACAGCTCACACGTGAGATGTAAGGACAACAACTTACATGTGAAATATAGTGACAACAGCTTACATGTGAAATATAGTAACAACAACTTACATGTGAGATATAGTGACAACAACTTGCATGTTAGATATAGTAACAACAGCTTACATGTGAAATATAGTAACAACAACTTACATGTTAGATATAGTAACAACAGCTCACACGTGAGATATAAGGACAACAGCTTACATGTGAAATATAGTGACAACAGCTTACATGTGAAATATAGTAACAACAGCTCACACGTGAGATATAAGGACAACAACTTACATGTGAGATATAGTTACAACAACTTACATGTGAGATATACTGACAACAGCTTACATGTGAGATATAGTAACAACAGCTTACATGTAAAATATAGTAACAACAACTTACATGTGAGATATAGTAACAACAGATTAAATGTGAGATATAGTAACAACAGCTTTTATTCATTTCTGCAACATGATTTTTTTTTCAATAAATTATAATTCTGCACATAGATACTAGGATGACATACAGAATTCTTCAATTGTATTTATGTTTGTGACTGTATATACATATTGTGTAAGTTAGGTCATATTTCTATGCTGTTGATTTACATGTTGTGTTGAATCTCAGAGAAGCATAACACTATATCAATTTCTGTATTAGAAACATAACACCATAACAATTTTTGTATCAGAACGTTACACCATATCAATTTCTATATTAGAAACAATAACACCATGACAACTTCTATATTAGAAACAATAACACCATAACAACTTCTATATTAGAAACAATAACACCATAACAACTTCTATATTAGAAACAATAACACCATAACAACTTCTATATTAGGAACAATAACAATAACACCATGACAACTTCTATA
>NW_013672681.1:11845-32260 GCF_000517525.1 Limulus polyphemus
AGTAAGTACATGAGTAAATTTAATTAAGCTCCAAATTGTTTTAATATAATGTACCCATCCTCTGTATCTTACCAATAGATATAGTTTTCAGAATTTTCGTTGATTTTAATACTTTATACCAGTGGTGTAGTGGTGTGGAAACGGCGTTCCCTTACCTTTTGTTAGATGGAACGTCTTTCCTTCACTATTTCGAATAAATCCAACCGTACAAATTCCAAACCTCGTGAAGTGTTACCAACATCTAGAAGAAATAATAATTAACCCTTTAATCCAGGTTGTAGGCAAGTTAACAAAGTATAATGAAAAAAAATATTGCAAAATGCAAAACAAAATGTGTAGTTCTGTTAGTATTGATTACAAAGTTCCAAACAATTTATGATCAGAGTTTATACTTCTCACCTTTTTTCTTATTTTCTGTAGTTATTATATTGTTAGCAACTGACTTAGAAACTCGACGAAACAAAATAAATAGTACTGTCGGGTATTTTCAGTATGGACCCGAAATCCAAAGTAAATCTCCTGAGAATTTATAATATTTTTCACACCTATTTCCTATCTTTATTTTACTGTTAGTGGCTGAAGTAAAAACCTTTCGAAAATAAAGCAATGGATCGCCACTCTTATCATTAGACTGTTTACGTGACACTGTTCTTTGACACCATCCATAGCAAGTAAACTCATGCGGTGCAATTCCCAGAATTTTCCCGGCTTCGAAAACACAGTGGGTTAGGGTTTATCGGTGTGTTTGTAGTGCAGTGATTGCAATGGACATTGTCTAAACTTTATATAAAAGTGATGGAAAATATTTACGATATGGCTATATACAAAGTCTGTTCTCATAAACTTGTTAGATATTTGAATGTTAGTTATCTCCCGAGGTGGTCGGGATTTAGGGGTATAGTTGTAAAAGTATATAAGATCTTCTGAACATTCTGTTTCCTATTTAACCATATATACAGTAACCAATAAATGCTTATTTTCCAGTAATATAAATAAGGCCCGTTTTGGTTTAGCTAATACTTGTAACATAGCCTTCTTGTTAAGCACTTTAGAAGCGTTAAACAAAAGGGATGTTACTATAGTTTATGCAGACAAGTTAATTCGTCGTAGCATACGATTTTTTTGAAGCAATGAAGGAACGCAAGGGTAAAAAGGTCTTAAGAAGTAGAGAATGGCATTAAGGAAATGAAGGTTCATTAATAACACTGACAGAGAACAACAAGATTGTTGTTAAAAAGTAATCTCCTGTAGTTCTTCCAAATGTGAAAGAGGCTTTAGCAGCACGAACTTTATCATTATGAAAACAAGGTTTAGGCTGTTAATCAATCATGTGACAAATCTCATGTTCATTAGCTTCACGGTCCTCTGATTCAAAACTGGAAACCAGACGACTATGGATACAAATGGCTTAGGTGCTATAGTTCAGCAACTGATACACGAACAAGTGTAGCCAGGTCCAAGGAGTTCACTATAGACCAAGTTTGGAAGTTCTGTTTATAAGTTATCCAGGAATTCAAAAGTTCAAGGTTGAATCTATTTAGTTTTATGTTAGTGATTATAAGAGGAGTGGGCTTTTAGTTGGAATTTGTGAGAGATCATCAAATGAAACCGTTGAAATTAATGAGAAACTCTACAGGGAGATAAATAATTCAAGTGTTAATATTTATGGAATATTTCAGGCGTATAGATTGGAAAATCATTAGGGAGACGGTTTTTATAGAGACTGTTCAGGACGTTTTTCTTTAATAATTAGTTAGAGATCCTAATAGGAACATTGCTATTTTAGATTTATTGTTATCTTCTAAATCTCGGATCAGATAATATTTCCCCAAAGGTTTTGAAGGAGGTTAAGGACTGGTCATGTTAGCCGCTTGCTACAATTTTTTTTCTAAGTACTTGAATAATACGTAGGTGCCAGAAAATTGGAATTTGGCTAATGTTACTCCTCTTTTCAAGAAATGTGATAAAAATTGTCCCAGTAGTTATAGACCTATTATTCTTACATCATCCTAATAATTATATGTCTATTAGTCTTACATCAGTAGTGGGAAAAGTTATTGAAAGTCTGATAAAAGATTCTTTGCCAAGTCATTTAACAAAATTTTAAGAAAACGTTCGACAATGTGCCACTTGACTTGTTAAAACGTTATTTTTGTGGGTGTATGGTATAGATTGGTTCATTAGATAGAAAACTGGCTAGGAGGAATAGAGCAGAGGGTTATTATAAATAGAGTTTAGTCGAACTGGATTAATGTCGAGAGTGTGGTACTTCAGGATCAGTCTTAGGATCTTTGCTCCTTTTAATTTATATCAATGACATAGATGAAGGAATGGTCAATAAGTTACTTAAATTTGTAGATGACAGTAAGGTCTTGGATGTTGCTGCTTTTCAAAAGAATTTAGATCATTCAGTGAGTTGGGCAAGTAAATGGCTGATTGGTTTTAATCATAATAAATGCAAAATAATGCATACATGTGGGTTACCATAATTTGAATTATAAGTATAATTTGGATGGTGATAACCTCAACAGTGTCATAAAAGATTGGATCTTGGTGTAATGGTTGATCAGTCTCTTAAGACATCCAAGCAGTGTGCTATTGCTAGTGGTAGGGCAAATAGGAATTTAGGTTGTATCTACAGAAATATTGAATACATGTCGAAATAGGTTACAATTTCATTGTATAGGTAATTGGTTAGGCCACATTTGGAGTATTGTGTTTAATCTTGAGCTCTTTACTTTAGGAAGGACATTGAATTGTTGGAAAGAGTTCAGAGGAGGGCTACTAAAATGGTACCTAGGATGGAGGGATTGTCGTATGAGGAAAGGTTAAGATCTCTGAAATTGTTTTCTCTTGAAAAAAAGAAGAGTTAGTGGAGATCTGATTGAGGTGTTTAAGATTGTAAAGGGAATTGATAGTGTTCATGCATCATCTTTTTTCACATTTAACAGTGAGAATAGTAGGACTAGAGGACACAAATATAAATTTCGCCAAGGTAGGAGTCATCTTCAGCGAAGACAGTTTCATTTTTTTAACAGAGTGGTTGGCCTTTGGAATGGGTTGTTTTTAGATGTGATGGATGCTGGTAATTTCAGGATAAACGTTATAAATATTCGGATGATAAAGGCTGGTTTTGAATTTTAAGTGTTTTGTCTAACTTACTAGATAGAACTGCCTAGCTGGACCGAAAGGTTCTTTGTTGTCCTTTAATGTTATGTTAAAAGACACCTAATTTGTAGAGTGCTTTTGCAGTAACAAGACGCGAATCATGGTTCCTCGGATTTACAGTCCGGCACGCTAAACATTAGGCCATGACCGACCTGTATCAAGTACATAAATAATAATTACCTGATAAGTTATGTCAGTAGAGCAATAAGTACCACTGGTCACAAATAGTAATATAATAATAGAGTTCAAGATGTTATATTGTAAAATAATACCCACTGTTATTTAAGTCCTAAGTCCTAGTGATTAAGGCGCTCGACTAGTAAGCTGAGGGTCGCGGGTTCGAATCCCCTTCACCGAACATTCTTACTCTTTCACTCTGTGTCGGTCAATCTCACTATTCCTTGGTAAAAGAGTAGCCCAAGAGTTGGCGGTGGGTGGTGTTGACTAGCTGCCTTCCCTCTAGTTTATCACCACTAAATTAGGGACGGCTAGTGCATATATCCCTCGTGTAGCTTTGAGCGAAATTCAAAAACAAACTTTTTTTTAAATTTAAAGTCAAATTATCAGAGGCAGCTTATTCAAATGGCACCAAATATTTTACGCAAATAACGAAACATTGTGAAGCTGAAGTTGCTTTCTTATTCGCGCAACATCTTATTCACATGTGTAGAAACTCATCACTAACCTACGAATTTAAGAGGTTAAATTATTTCGGGACACTTTTTTTCTCCGCATATTCTTCAAAAAGGATATATCCTCTACACAAACTAGCGCTACTTAGCCTGGCCCAAAGTTGGTTTTAAAGGAAAAAAGTGGATAGAGACGGCACATATGCTAACTTCTTTCTAAAAGTTACATATTTATTATGAAATTATTTTGGGCCACTTTTTTCTCTTTATATTCTTGAAGGGGGACATATCCTCTACACAAACTAGCGATATTTAGCCCGGCCCAAAGCTGGTTTCAAAGGAAAAAGTGGATAGAGATCGCACATATGCTAACTTCTTTCTAAAAGTTATATATTTATTATGAAATTATTTTGGGCCACTTTTTTTCTCTTTATATTCTTGAAGGGGGACATATCCTCTACACAAACTAGTAACATTTAGCCTGGCCCAAAGCTGGTTTCATAGGTAAAGAAAAAGGACAGAGATGGCACATATGCCAACTTCTATATATTTATTGTGAAATTTATTTTGGGCCACTTTTTTCTCTTCATATTTTTGAAGTTGTACATTCTTTGCATGAGAATTGGTACCATAAAGCTTGACCCAATGTGGATCTGTACAACAGAGGGTAACCTTTACACGTATTCCAACTATTTTTTCACTTGAATGATTACTGTGGGATTTAACCCTCTCGCTATGGGTCTTCCTATGCTCATGGGTCAAAGAGCATGTCATCACGTTTGTAGATCTACATACTTTTTTATGTCTGTCCATAATTTTTTTTCCCTAAAATAGGCAAAATGTCCATATTTTTCTAATCAAACTCTATGTTCTTGTTGTAGGATAAAGAAAAACAATAGATGCTAAATTATTTGTGTAAATGAACTTTTCTCTATAATAATATTTCACTCTAGTCATCATCATCATCATGGGAATTTAGGTCTTGTGTAGATCTAGGAGGGTCAGGTGCAGTTTGACCTCTACCTCCTTCTTTCTAGTTCTTTTTGTCGGCATCGGGCTTTAGACCTTATAGACCTGGGAGGGTCAGGTTCGTTCGACCTCTTCCTCCCTCCAGCACATGTTAAATGATTTCTGAATAATATTAATTTAATGACTACAAGTTCAGCTAGTCCACGCATTTACTCTAACCCTTTTCAACGCCATGTTCATGTAGGTAATTATAGTAATACCAATGCTTACACTTTCGCTTGTGTAAAGTTCTAAACTTCGCAAACACTTCAAGATGTATTTTTCATTAATTTTAAGTTTCTAAGAAAGCATTTACGTATATACTCTTTCAATGCTGTCACAGTAATTTAAAACCAATGATAATTTATAGCAGTCTAGCATTAGGTGGCCTTACTTTATTTTTTATTTCTTATATATATATTAATTGGGGAGAGGTACTTAGGGCTATCTTCATAATGTATGCGATAACGATCAAGTTTACACAGTAGGTCGTTGTTACGCCAATTTTTCGCGAAATAATCTCGCGTACTATGTAGGAGTCTATCGGGTAGCGTTTTTATTTCTGCATAATTGTGCATTACTTTTGAGAATGTTGATCTTGGTACTTTGTAAGTAACGAGGCCCGGCATGGCCAGGTGGTTAGGGCGCTCGACTCGCGATCTGAGAGTTGCGGGTTCGAATCCCCGTCACACCAAACATGCTCACTCTTTCAGCCGTGGGGGCGTTATAATGTGACGGTCAATCCCACTATTCGTTGGTAAAAGAGTAGCCCAAGAGTTGGCGATGACTAGCTGCCTTCCCTCTAGTCTTACACTGTTAAATTAGGGACGGCTAGCGCAGATAGTCCTCGTGTAGCTTTGCGCGAAATTCAAAAAACAAACAAACAAACAAAAACAAAAATTGTAAGTAACTAGTTCAGAACAGTTTGTTATTTACTTTTAATTTGTTTAGGTGCTATGTTAATCCATGCAGGTGATGTATATTCAGTCAGTGGTCGTATATATGTTTTATAGATTTTGATTAAGTTATCGGTTGTCGTTCCATTGTTTTTACCGGTTAGACTCCTGGCATAGTTCGTGCGTTGCCAAACTTTGTTTTTTATATTGTTAAGATGTTAATTTACAGTCATACGTTAGTCCTAGAAATTTTGCTGATGTAGTAGTCTGAAGAAGCGTTCTGTTCATATAGAGTTCTGGTGGGTCTTTTTTTGCGTTGAACTACTAATTAACTCTTCAGGACATTAATTTTAATGCGATATTTTTGGCAGTTTTCGACTTTTCTATTTAATTCAGGTTTCTGGCTGCAATTTATGTAGTGGGAGCACTTTTACAGACTGCCACATTGTCCGCGAATTGTGACGAGTATCCGTGATCTTCTAGAGGCATATTTTTTATTTTAAGTTAACCTCTTCAAACAGTTTCTGCTATTACTTATGCCTTGCGTGCTGTTTTTCTTGTCAATGAAGGTATAAGCCAGTGGGCACAACTTACAGCACGTGTTGCATGATTCCACCGCCTGAAAGATGACAATGAGTGGTATTTTTATGATTGGATGAAGGAAATGAAGAATACAGACAGTGGAGAAAGAGTTGTTACACCAGATCTAATGCAATGAGTCCAGACACGTGACGTTAGAATGGGACACATAGTGTTCATCAGAGAAAGAGTGACTTCTGAGGATAATTTTTTTCTTACAATTAGTATGATGGAGGCCAAGGTCAAAGATCAGTAAAATCCAAAAAAATCCCTATCTGTTAACATGGGGACAGATTTTTCACACTATTTTTGCTCTATAACTAATTTTCATTAACCAAACATGTCGAAAATACAGACAACAACAACAGAAAAAACAAAAAACCAGCGTACCACCTGTTGGTTACAAGATTTCCAAAATAACTGCATGACAATTTTCTCGAAATTTCCCATGTTAAAACTTAATTTTTATACAACTTAAGTGATAAATGAGAAGGCTAAATTAAGTTTCTATTACCCACACCCCGCTCTCCTAACTGAACAGATTTGGTGTGTTCAGACTCGGGCTTTTTTCATACGTAGTACGGATTGCTTGGAGAAACAGAGTGAACAACAAAGTTCAAACGAACAAATGAACTGATCCAAGTCCATCAGATGAGGTAATCTAGGTGCGTTGGGTAAAAAGAACCGAACGGACCTCTTCTGATGTACTCAGAAAAACTTTACTGTGAACGTTGGAAAAATGAACCATGAAAATGTACTCCAGCTTATTTCCGAACAAACTTGGTACGTTTGTACACAAGGCTAGCATGAACAACTAGCACATTCAAACAAACAAATAAACTGAGGTTATTTGAAACGAGTCCAGGTTGAATAGTTCCGAAAATAACAGGCACGCCCTCTGTGTTGTAATACTCAAAAAATTCAGATTATTCTAATACGATGTAATAACCAGGGATACGTTACGTTTATTTTAGATTGTCCTGCAAAACTACTATAGTAGCGACCCCTTCCTTTTCTTTTTTTAATTATAACACTGGAAATTCATATATTAAATTTACGTCAACAGGTTTTTCTGTGTATAACAAACAAGTGAATCATTTATTGCATATTCCAATTAGTAATTATTAACGTATTAGGAAAAAATATCGCTAAATAAAAAAGCTATGTAGGGTTGGCTACTGAACTTGAAAAAAGTAACCAAACAAGACAGAGATTGAAGTGGACATATCATTTGATCCGGATCATGATCACATATCAGACTAAGTCGTCTCGACTTTACATAGAGAATAAAAATCTCTACATTACTGGCTACCCCATTTTGTCTATAAAAAGCTTGGTGTTTGAACAGAATCTCAGCTTTTGTCATTATACCTTTCCTTTAGTTAACTTTAGAATACTACTTTTATGACTATTTTACAATAGACTAACATTTTACGATTGGATATTCTGGTTCCTTTAGTTTTGCCGGTATTTTATTCTCCATGTAAAATCGAGACGACTTAGTCTGCTATGTGATCATTATCAATCAAGTGATATGTCCACTTCTATCCCTATCTTATTTGGTTCCCTCTTTTCGTGTTCAGTAGCCAGCCCTGCATAGCTTTTGTATTTAGCGATAATATTTTCCTTAGTTTATTTATTTATAAGATTGCGTACATGGGTTAGTAGATTATTCTAAAACTTTATAAATTTTGCATAGAATAATAATAAAATAGGTAGTCAAAGATTGTGAAGACTGTTTTACTCTATCAAATGATAAAATTATAGGTAGCCGCTAGGCCTGTTAAAGAATGATGATGATGAACGAAAATGAGAAATCTTTGTTATGGCCATTTGCCCGTTTTCGACTTTTAGACGCTCTGGATAGTTGAGAAGCGGCATATACACCACAGATAGAGCGAATGTAAGGTAGCTTCTGATGACCTGTAGAGAAGAAAATCTAGATTACTTTTGTATCGCTTTAATACAGGCGTCTTTGCCATCCATACATAGTGGTAGCGCACTCTCTGATAATACATGCAACATTACAGATGTATAACTTTACAGTCTCTAAGTTAATCCTACTTCCAGTGCACAAAATCAGCTAGATAAAACCAAACTTATTCGTTATTTTTCACATGGTAGTTTTATTTCCTTCCCGTCCTCTTTTGCCCAGTTAGGTGTGACACGACTTTAAGTTTATAAATAAGCCTAACTTACTATCGTAAGCGGGGAGAAGTATCGAACACCCCTGTCGTCGGATTGAAATCGACTGACAGTGCACACTTGCGCAATTAGTCAAATTAAACTACACTAAGATCTCAGTACCAGTAAAACTTATGAAAGCCATTGTCTTGTCATTTATTCGAAGGTAAATCATATTTAACATATTAATCGTTTAAAATTTTATTGGCTCAAAACATAAAAACTGAAATTTAGTAACGATCCGACGCGTCATAATACATTGACAAAATGTTATCAGAGTAAGAAGTTACTTAACCAATGCGTTACCTCCAACAATGGTACTAACTGTCATGGACTAGGGCACTAGGCTATTAAACGTAAAACTACACATTACTCACATTCGTCGAAAACATTTATTTCAAAATCAGTGAAATTAGTTAGTTTCATTACAATTGCTTATAACAAACAATACATATATAACCTTTCTACGTGGCACCGTTAGGGGTGACATCTAGTGGTCACACAAACTATCACAGATAAACTATCACATGGTTGTTCAAGAAAATGCAGTTTGTACTTTTTAAAACAGATTATGCGTATTAAAGTGTTAGAAACTTGTATATATTAAAAATAATAGTTAAAATATACCAGATTATACTTCAAAAAGAACAAAGTACTTATTTCTTGTTGGATCCTTGTTCCACGTAGAAAATTCAATGGGATCATCATCAAACCGGAATCATCACGAGGTAATGTTAATATCATACACATTTTAGAATATCACAGTCGGATAAAATTACTACATCCAAATTAGCTAATCAAACTTTCTTCCGAATACTGATTATACCCGAGTATGTTTCGCTTACTGACTTACAATAAATGAGTCTTATATAAAAACTTTAATAAATTCATGATCAGTTCTAGACATTCTGTCAAACAATAAAACTGAATTCACTTGTAAAATAAAAAGAATAAATATAAGAAAGCAGAAGAAAAAACAAGGGAAAAATAAAGAACAAAACTCTCGCTAGACAGAGTTAAAAAGTACATTTCATGATATCTACATCTTAAAATGACAAAAAATTAATCTCGACAACATCAACTCACAGATGCCGCTTTAAAACGCTATTGCCCAATTTCGTGTTACACCAGGCAATAACACGCACTAGACAACAAGGAAAACTAATTATCCGCACCATTACTAAAAAAAAAAAAACAATGAAAAATAATAAGCATGTTTAGCAGGGAAGTTCCTTACATCGTCATATATTAATTTTCAAACCTCTATCCAAAAAGACATTACAAAAGTGGGAAGATCAGTTTGAAACACATGCATTAAAAATACCAAACTAATCTCCCATAATGCAAATGAGCATAGATGATAAAGAACATAAATAAAACTCATTAAATTTCTTTTTCCATCTGTTAATTTCCATCTGTCGGATGCATACAAAATGGTGGACGACTACTTCCAAGTCTTCCTGGAAAGGTCCATTCTGTGGTCAAGTTTAGCTCCATGGGTGTGTCAGGTATAATGAACGGCAACTCCGGAGAAGAAGAATGGGATCCACTCATAGACGAAGACTGTGATCCACCCGTGGAAGATGTATACCGGAGACGATTCATTGATGAGGAATATGGTGAAACGCTCCAGGGGAAAGTATCCGTGGAAGAGGATTGGGATCCACCCATGGATGAAGACTGGGATCCATGCGCAGAAGACTGGGGTCGATTCACAGATGAGGAATATGGTGAAAGGCTCCAGGGAAAAGTACCTGGGAGGAACTGAGAATGATGGGGGTTGGGCGAAGAAGACTCTAGTTCAACTCTAAGTGAATCAACCATGGCATCCACGTCGGTATTCGAATGTATAAAATGACACCTTTGACCAAAAGAACATATCCCGCTTGTGTGGTAGTCTCGACATAACTCAGTTTTATATTTGGGATGTCGTTTCATCTGTCGGATTTCGGACTTACCATGGGCAAACAGGCACCCTTTACCGTATTTACAAACGCCCAATTCTTGAAACTGGTTACAGAGTTCGGTCTTGTACCGGGAGGAAAACATCGGGTTCCACCAGGGTGTTTGTCTAGAATTGGTGTTGTGGGAGTTTGTAGCTCCTGACGAACTAGTATTACCACGAAGTGCACGACCACGTTCCTATAAAAGTAAGAAAAGCAAAACGTTATTACACACACACAGTTTTAACTTTTCTAAAACACAAGTAGACGCTGTCCAAGTTAACGAATCTTCTTTCAGCTTTGACACTAACCCTAAAAGATTGATATAACCTGAAAGTAATTCATCTCACCATTACCACACGAGGGATAAGACAACTTCTAAGTGTACACCTAACTTACCAACATGTGTGTCCTGTGCTTCAGTGAAAGAAACCTGTTGTCCACTACGTAGTAAGCTTAACTAGAAACAATTAGTTTATGGACTAGACAGATATGAAGTAGAATTTGAATTAAACAGTACGAGTTTTAAAATGTGCATGTTAACCACCGATAAATTCGAATTCTGGAAAAGAAACTACACTAATAATAATAAAAAAAGCGATAAAAATGATCCATTGAAATTGGCACAGTTTCTTCCACACAAAAATGAAATACAGTAAAATTGTATCTTTATGATTTGTACATAATAAAACATTTTCCCACTTTCTTATTGGTACCCCCCCCCCCTTCAGTATTAACACTGTACATCCTTAACTTCATGAGCTACTCTATGGTGCCGTGGGCGTTTTTCAACCAACTGTCAGTTTCGAGGTGACAGTTACGCAAACCAATTTCCTTCTCTCCCCCCCCCCATTCTGTTGAGTAATATTGTCAGTTTGAATGTGATACCCACGTAACCAACATCCCCTCCCCCTGAAGTTGTTACAGTATCCAAATTACTTCAAATTATGTTGACGTTAGAATTAAGTTAGATTACATAATGGCACAATTCAAAGAGAAATAATTTAAATGTTTTATTTAATATTGCTGGTGTTAAAAAAATTAAATCCTTACCTTCTAAGTTTCTGACTAACCAATTTAAAAAAATCTTAGTAATAAAAGAACTTTTAACTAGATTTCAAACCACTAATTACATCCATAATATCAAAACATGCACTGTGCTAAAGAAAGTTTGTTTGTTTTGAATTTCGCGCAAAGCTACACGAGGGCTATCTGCGCTAGCCGTCCTTAATTTAGCAGTGTAAGACTAGAGGGAAGGCAGCTAATCATCACCACCCACCACCAACTAGTGAATAGTGGGATTGATCGTCACTTATAACGCCCCCACGGCTGAAAGGGCGAGCAGGTTTGGTGTGACGGGGATTCGAACCCGCGACCCTCAGATTGCGAGTTGAGCACTAAAGAAGGTAAAAAGCAAAAATTCGTAATGAATTCCTAAAACACAACTACTAACTACTGCTACTTTTAACCAGATAAAGACATTTGCTCATGATTACCAAATTTAAATGTTGCAGAAGCACCTAAAACTAAAAGAGTGCTTTTTTTTTTCGCCAAATAACAGATGAAAAAAGAATAAAATAAAATATGCATCATAGGTTTGGGAAAATGTTAGTGTATTTTGCGAGTCTATAAAGCTCATATTTACAGACTGAAGTTTACATTAATGTCATGCCTTTCAAGCAATATATTTTATTTGGAAAAAATGTTTTTGTTACTTTAAGTTCTCGTAATGTTACAGTTTGCAATATTGTAAACATTTGTTATTATAGTAATCAAAAATAAAGGTTTATAGTAGTATACTACTTTATTGACAGATTTACTAATTAAAATAAATCAAGAAGAAGTTAAAAATTATAATACCTGGCCTGCACTCAATACAAGCTCCATGATGCTAGTAGTGTAGAGAGGGTTTATATTCTGACAAACGTAAACCTTGTCTCCTTGAACTTTGAATTCTGCCGAAGTATTGGAGCGATGGTTTTATATCATCATTGCTGAAATACACTTGAATCTGTGATGAATTGTGTACATCGTTCTACACTAAGGTATTACTGTAATGTGTAAACTTTAAAAACAAAATGGCTAACCAACAAACGTTTTAAATTAACATCACATACAACGTTTCGAGCCATCACAGAGGTCAAACTATAATTTCCAAAAGTCCTGCCCTTAACAACAAATTTTAGCCTCGTAAAAAAAACAAAAAATATGAACTGTTCTCCTATTTCCTCTCGATATGTACATGACTTATTAAAGTGTACAAATTAAGAAACAAATTCACCGCTGCTTTTATCTATAGATCTGGTATCAAAATCAAAACAAGAGGGAATCTTCAATATCCGTGGTACTTGATATTATTTTAGGCAAGAGATGAGTAAGAGAATCTACGATACCACGGACGTGGTCAAATACGTCAATCGAAAGGGTTTAATTAGATTTCAAATCATTCATGAGATGACGGAGCTATGAGCTAAAAGTTGTATTTGAGAAACAAAAAACTCAGAGCCATTCTATAAGCCGCTATGCTGCGCCTAAAAATATAAAATAATTCATTATATGTCCCGACGCTGCAGTCGCCTACGCTAACATATGATATCCACAGCAGTTGAGAGGTTAAATTACGTAAGATATAGCCACTTTTGAATGTATTATTTTTGGTTTGTATAGTGCGTTTCTCAAACTTTCACATGATTTACAAACAACAACAACAACAAAATAAACAGAAAAAGATACGATTACTTTTAAAAAATAAAATAAATTTTTATAATATAAAAAGGATATGACATGTAAAAACGTATGTGATAATTTCCACAAACTTGAAATATTCTAGTGGGATGGCAGCTAGGCAACACCACCAACTCGTGGCCTGCTGTAATCAAGAAGTGGGATTTGACCGTCGCTATTAAAGCGATCTCACGACCCATATATGAAGAGCGCGATTTATTATTATTTTTTATTCGGTAACGTGGCGTGAAAGTCTGATTCATAGCTTAACACGCTAATGTTTGGACCGCACTTTAGCCCCAGAAAAATTAAACAACATTATCAAAGCATGATGACTGTTGAGCAAAGCATCAAACAACGTTGCCTTAAAAATTATATTAAATTAAAAAGATAAGTATCTGATGCCTTCCAGTGGCATAGCGGTATGTCTGTGGATGTCCAACACTAAAAAACAGGTTCCGATGCCCGTGATGGATAGAGCACAGGTAGCATAGTGTATAGCTTTGCGCTTAAATTCAAACAAACAGAGCATCTGGCTTAGTTAAGCCTTTATATCTTTTATTTTCATTGACAATGACTGTACTTATAAATAAAAATATTATATTTAACTTATAAATATTCTAACCCATGTCGTGTTTCAATGTTTTAATTCCGGTGGACGTTATTCTTGGAAAACAACATTACAACCAAACTTTGTATCAACTGAAATCGTCATTTTATTATGTGTATCAACTAAAATCAACGTAAAATCTACGGAAGATTATAGATGCCAATCAAAATGGAACGTCTCCTGTTAATATTACGAATACATCATTAAATGATAATTATTAGGGGTATTTACAATAAACCTATCACATATTCTTTGTAATACTAACTAGATATTTCTTCCAATTGGCAGCTTTGTGTTTGATAAAAATCTCGTGCGTTACATTTTTAAAACTGCCCATAAAGTAAAAGCGGTGTAATTAAAAATATTACATCACTCAGTAACATACGCAAACAAAAATAAATAAATTTACATATACATATAATAATAATAACCGTAATATTACCCACTGTAACAGAATAGACTACTTTGCAAAAAATTCACAATCGTACAGCATAATAAACAATGTAACCGGCCCTGGTGCCTTTTCGTTGCTACACACGACCGTAAATAGAAACCATTCTACACATCTTACCTATACTACCATAATGAAACATATAAGAAAGCAGTAACAGTTAATAATAATAGAAATATATGAACATCAACCACGCAATGGAACCGTTAGCTATTCTCTTATCCATGTACTCGCATATACACATCTGTTTTTATTTTAAACTCGCCTATCTTACTTCGTCGAAACATGTTTAAGCAGCTGTCACCATTGTTTTCGGCTAATTTCAATAATTTACATAAACCTCTCCATTTCATTCCCTTGGTAACTGAGTAATAACCTCTCGACGACCTATCTCTTTTACCATAATCATAATAATGAAAAACTCGCCCAGTAAGTATGTAGAAACTTACGCACAATCTACCTCCTCGTCATCACCATCATAAAACAAAAAATAATCAACGGACTCATCATCAATATCACAGGTGGAACTCTCCATCAGTATCAAGTATCTATTCCGTCGTAGTCATCTTCTCCCAGCTTTTTCTGACGATTATTATCGATGTAATATTCTTACCTCTCTCTTTGCCCTTCTCCAGCTGGTTCATTCACAAAACTTGTCCATCAACTCGTCCCTCCCATCAACACTAACCCTACACGACTCTCGTTTTCCCTCTTTCATCTTTCCCAACTTAGCGTCCCGGCAAGTCCAGGTGGTTAGGGCGCTCGACTCGCAATCTGAAGGTCGCGGGTTCGAATCCCCGTCACACTAGACATGCTCGCCTTTTTAGCCGTGAGGGCTTTATAACGTGACGGTCAATCCCACTATTTCGTTGATAAAAGAGTAGCCCATGAGTTGGCAGTGGGTGGTGATGACTAGCTGCCTTCCCTCTAGTCTTACATTTGCTAAATTAGGGACAGCTAGCGCAGATAGCCCTCGCGTAACTTTGCGCGAAATTCAAAACAAATCCAACTTAGCACTCATTTCCTGTTTCTCATTCCTTCTAGAATCATCTTACCATAGTTTATCCTAGTTTATCGCCACCCGTTAACAGCCAGCACGTATTGAGAATGAACATCAGGCCAATAGACACGTCTACCACTGGACATTGGATCAAATAGTGATGTAACACACTTACCGGATCTTTAGCAAAGAGAAGTCAAGTTTCGGTACCATACTTATATTTTATAACTTGCAGCCTTAAGATGTAGTCCTAACTTTACATAACAATCCAAAGAGGAAGGCTGCAATTGTGGTTTCTAAAGTCCAGTCCTGCTTAATTTAGACAGTAAAGTAGTATTTCAGAAACATTTTCGTATAGTTTGTTGATCTAACAAATGGATTCAGTATTTTATAATGTGCTATATACCTTACGGTTTAAGTAATCACTTAAAATTTCTGGTTGCAAAAGTTTCTACGACTCGCTAAATAAATAAATTAACTATTGGCTCGCCCTCTTATGGTTTTACCGAATTGCTTGTTTTTTGTTGTTTTTTTTGTATTGTAATCAGAAAAGCTTATTTTATTATTATTTGTAAATATATTTATTTACACACTAGAGGAGTTTAGCACCGGCCAAAATATAGGTTCTTCTACTTCCAATAGTGGAGTGTCTTGCAGTAGTATCGCAATAGTATTCTTATTATTATGGTTGCACACTAGGGATTCTAGCACAGGCCTACTTCCTTCGCCTCCAGCGGCTTAATGGGAAGTTTGTGGAGTTATAAGCTACAAACCGGGTTTCTTTACCCGTGGAATGCACAACACATATAGACCATCATATGGTTTCGTGCTTAACTTAAACAAAGTCTCTACTTCCAATTATAGATTCATCTTGCAATGCATTTGTCAATACGTATTCCAGGTTGCGTTGCGCTGTCAGTAATTTCGATCTGCCGACCACAGGGAGACAACCGCTTGCGCAGCAACGTCTACTTTTTTCTTTTTTTTGATACGTGTTATGCAGTATTTTATTAAGTAATTTATTTATATTCCATTTTAATTATTATCATGTATAAGTTTTCCACATACAGTTGCCAAAGTGATTTAAAAGAGATTGCGCTTTTATTATGGAGATCCTGACAGCTAACCACTGATCTACACTATAGTAACTTAAGCCAGCCTAGCCTAGCATCAACAACGTGGTATTGTTCATTGAACAATTATAGATAATTAATTGTGACAGAATAATCACATGTTATCAAATATCTAAAGCATTTTAGATTATTAGTGACGAGTAAAGAACATCATACCAAACCCTGCAAAAAACTAGGTCTCCGAACGTGCTTGCCCTTTCAGCCGTGGGAATGTTAAAATGTAACGGTCAATCCCACTATTCGTAGCCCAAGAGTTGGCGGTGGGTGGTGTTGACTAGCTGCCTTCCATATAGTGTATCAGTGTTAAATTAGGGACAGATAGCGAAGATGGCCCTTTATGGCTTTGCGTGAAATTTAAAACAAACAAAACCAAGTTAACTATTGCGTTATGAAAATAATTTGATATTGATTATAATATTATTTTCAAGTACAGCCTTTGTCATTGAGAACAAAGGCTGTAAAACCTTAACTTATCGTTTTAATTTTAAAAATATAATATTTAGGACAGTAGGATTAGGTTTTGTGCTTAACATTAATCAGACTAATAATACTGTTCAATTTTTCTGGGACTAAGAGCGAATCAAAGGTTAAAATGTCAAACTTTGAATTAGATGTTCACGCAACGTTGCTACATAAAAAAGAAATAAATCGCGTTCTCCACTTTGGGGTTGTAATCTCGCTATAAGAGCGGCTTCAAATCCCATTTTTCAATTAGAGTAGATCACGAATTGATAGTGGGTGGTGTTGACTAGCTTCAATCCCACTAGTCAATCACTTCAAAATTAAGGACGGCTTGCTCAGGTAGCTTTCGAGTAGCTTTTTGTAAAAAAATATTAACAAACAAGCAATTTTGTTGTCTTCGCAGATGTTGTGGTACCAATTAAAGAAAAGGCCTACTAATTAAATATAATGTATATTCTCGACATTATAAAATAGGCAACTATTTAATCTCTAGTCGACACTATAGCAATAATTGAAAATGAAAAAGTGAACATTACCACTTTCCAAACTTGTAACTATAGTAATAGAAAAAACAAATGTAAACCTAATTTAGTTGGTGTTTTCTCATTGCGAAGCTACACAGTGGGCTATCTGTACTGTGTACACCGCGGGGAATCAATTTTTAGCGTTGAAGTCTGTAAACTTACCTCTGGCACATCGAGGGACTAATAATTTGGTATAAAATTGAAAAATCTAAGTAAATTAGTTGAATCTGCGTATTTCCTTCTCAAAATGAATCAAAATTAATTAGAAGTATCTGTAATTAGTTAAAATATATATTAATTGGGCCTTAAATAAAAACAGATAACTGAGGCTTTAGCTTCCGGTCATCTATAATTTCTAGTGACCTTCATAATTACAAGCATTGTTACTATACACGTAATTTACTGAATATCGATACCTTAAGAGGGCGGGCTATACATTGTTAAATAGATTTCTAAATATTTGTTTTGTTTGCTCGTAACTTAAACTGTGGTCGTTTTACACACTTCTGAGCTGAAATATGTAAGTGATTATTTAATATATTTTTGTAAAAACCACTGTTTAGGCTGGCATGACTGTTGGGCTGGTTTTTCTACTTATTTAGTGAAAATAAGGCCAAGTTCAGTTCCGTAACGATAACAACTTAGTTTATTTCCTCCTTAAAGCTAAAGTACATGATACTGTCACCTGTATACAATTGTACTTGTAGGCCTATGTTTACAAAAAACATTTTCACTTTAAAATTCAAGAGAGATTTACTCACCTATAGTACTACGATTAACGAGCAAATAAATTGTAAGATTTCAAGGCTGATCAATAGATTAACTCAATGTACTCGATTAATAACACTGATTCAAATATTTCACTGAAACCTGAAAACTTATTCGCTACGAACTGCTTACGCGTATTTAGAATTTATTCATTTTTTCTAAATATTTCGAAAGCTTCTCGATCACTAATATTCCGAAATATTTTTGGTATTCTAGGACCACTTTTATAAACTTACTTGGCCTTAACGTCATGCGCCTTCTAACTCATATCTCAATTAAAACATTGAAAATATAGCTTACAACAGTATTGTTAGGCTTATCGGTTCTATTGCTTTAGACATAATTCATGGGCGCCGTCCCTAATTTAGAACTGCTGCCCAGAAGGAAGGCAACCAGTTAACAAACGAATAGAGGAGTAAAAGTTCAGATTGAGTACAAAAACATATTACACACCCAAACATTGGACGTTCCAGGACGCAGCCCAACACTCAAGCAATTTCACCCTGTTCAAACCCCAAGTTAGAATATGTTCTAGTAAGTGTTGTTTAGTGCGAAAATGAGACAGTATTTTGTGAATGTGTTCTGGATTTTTTTTCTTTAGTTTCGTGATAGACTATTCTTATTTGTTACCCTTGTGTTTAATTATAAATAAGTTTGTATCTTTGGGTTGAAATGTGTAAATCCGTAATGTACCACTGCTGTTCTGAAGACTGCTGTTGAAATTTCCCGGAACTGTTTGCCCTCGGGCATCTCTTGACGAGCTAGCATACCCGCTGTGGTCATTTCTTTATCATGTGTTATGCACGTGACTAGAATGCTGTCCACTAGTGGTCAAACCAGTTCACTAGTTGTTCTAGAACTGGCCAGGTCATAAAGTTGAAGATTTCATTTCGACTCTGGTAGCCCAACCAAGAGGTAAATTGAAAGAAGTACGTGTTGTAAGGAACACGCGAGCCAGTAGTTAATGTAGCGAGTCGGAG
The DNA here is from genome assembly GCF_000517525.1 of Limulus polyphemus. Taxonomy (NCBI): domain Eukaryota; kingdom Metazoa; phylum Arthropoda; class Merostomata; order Xiphosura; family Limulidae; genus Limulus; species Limulus polyphemus. The sequence continues at coordinate 30,905 of NW_013672681.1, forward strand.
ACAAGTATTTAACTAGACATTTTAAGTGATTACTTAAAATCTTAAAGTATATAATACATTATCAAATATTGAACGTAAGATCTCGCGGTCGTCCAAATGTTAGATTAATAAATTATAAGAAAATGTCTCTAACTACTTTAATATCGAAATTAAACAGGAGTGGACTTTATAAACCACAATTCTAGCCCTACATTTTGATTGGTGGGTAAAGATGGCCTACATTTTAAGTTTGTACTTTCATATTTGTCGACTTTGGATTCTGGTACGCAACGCAATATCTTGCTGTACTCCAGCTGCACTTTCACCTCCCTGTACGTTTAGTGATTGGTTGCCACCCTTCACGACAGCAATCCTATATTAGGGATGACGGTTATGGATTTACGTCTGAAGCAAAAATGGAAACAATGTAAAAATGTTTTATATGTAGATTTAAGTTTCATAACGTAGATAATTTTTATTCTTACGTTCGTTATGTCATTTAGACTGGTCAACATTTTAAAGTCATTCACGGCCCTCTTACCAAATTGCTTGTTACTTGTATAATAATCATAAAATTTTCTTTTCTTTGCTTTTTAATTAATTAATTTATTTACACACCAGAGGAATTTAGCACGGGCAAAACACAGGTCCTCCTCCCTCCAATTTTTGAGTTTCGTTGCATCAAGTCGCAATAATAATTTTATTGTTATGGTTACACACTACTTTTTAGCACCGGCTCTCCTCCTTCCAATTATGGAGTCCTGTCGCACACGTTTATCAGTCGTCTGTTCAGGTTGCGTGGCGCCGTCCCTAATTTCGATCTACCGACCGCTATGTTATATAGGTATTTATTATGTAGTCTTTCATTGAGTAATTTAGATTTATTTCATTTTTGTAATTATTACTTTTATGTATAATTTTCTACATATATTTACCAAGTAGAGAACAGTGATTTTATTATAAAGTATTGGAGATCCAGACAACTGATCGTTACTTGACTAGAAAACAAATGAAAACCCAGCCGAGCATCAACAACGTGGTATAGTTCGATGATTGATTGTGAATAATTAACTGCGACAGGATAATCACACATTGTTCAAATATATAAAGTATTTTAGTTGTGATAAAAGAACTAACACAGAGAATCACACACAAAAGGTGCAATGAATTAAAAAAAAAAGACTCCAAACTCAAATGCTTGGTTAGTGAGTACAACGTAATATGTAGGTACAGATGTCGACGTCACGTAAACCGGATGTTCCAGATTAGTTGACCTTGGAGAAGTTACTGTCAGGTGTAGTTTGTATAATTGTTTGTTTGAAGTTAAGCACAAAGCTACACAATGGGCTATCTGTGCTCTTCCCACCACGGGTATCG
>NW_013672681.1:33154-41296 GCF_000517525.1 Limulus polyphemus
GTCTCCTTGAACTTTGAATTCTGCCGAAGTATTGGAGCGATGTGTTTCCTGCAATAAGTACTTTTAATTTTACTCTTGGTTTGAGCCACCAGATTCGAAATGAAATCTAACTTTCTGACCTGGCTAGTTCTAGAAAAACAAGGACTGGTTTGACCACTAGTGGACAGCATTCTAGTCACGTGCATAACACATGATAAAGAAATGACCACAGCGGGTATGCTAGCTCATCAAGAGATGCCCGAGGGCAAACAGTTCCGGGAAATTTCACCATTAATGATAGTCTTCAGGACAGCAGTGGTACATTACGGATTTACACATTTCGACCCAAAGATACAAACTTATTAGATAACGTTCAAGCTTTGAGTTTGCATTATGTTGCTGTACTCTCTCTCTGCACTTTCAGCTCTATTCGTTTGTTGACTGATTGTCTTCCCTTGGACAAAAGTTCTAAGTTACAGATGACGTCCATGAATTATGTCTAAAGTATTGGAAACCCTAAGCCTAACAATGCTGTTGTAAGCTATAATTTCAGTTTAAATGTGAACTAGAGGGCGCATGACGTTAAGATCAAGTAATAACCATGGAAACAATGTTAAAATGTCTTGGGGTGTGCGTCTCATAAATCAAACTCAAACAGGTGTGAAACATTTAACTTTTATGTGGTTCCAGAAGCACCCTGTTAATTCAGGTTTAAGTTTCATAACGTGGAAAGCTTTATTCTTGCATTCATTATGCCATTTAGACTGGTCAACATTTTGAAATAATTCACGCATACTTTTTCCATCAGTCATTGATGAAACATTTGTATTTGTGATTTATTTTATACACCGCTCTACACGAAGATTACTCTGATGTATAAACTTTTATTTAAACAAATTAGCATCGTACCCAAGTTCCCAACCCACACCATAACCAGCGCCAAGGTTAAATCTTCAAGCCATAACTTCAACTCGTAACAAACCAAATTTCCTCTAGTTATGGGCACGAGTTGTCAAAGTGTACAGATTAGAAAACAAATCCACCAGATCAATCTCGGACTTCAAGACCTGGTTTGCGAATTAAGAATTATTGTAGTATAAAGAACGATACGTTATCGATCTACACAGATATCATTCCAACTAAAACTGTTTTAATCAATATACAAGTTCGAGGGTTACAACATTCTTTGGATACCCATTGTGGGCAAAGTACAACTAGCCCATTGTGTAACATTGAGCTTCATAACGAAATCTTATTTTTCGAAAGAGGGCCGAATGTCATCTGGAGAGGGTTTACCTCTTTTAACCACTCGCACCATTATACTCACTATAAAGTAGCGTGTTGTCTGTCAATCAGTAAACAATAAAATGAAGTCACATAAGGAATGCTTAACGTTGCACTCTGTACTGTCGTGACGTTAGTACAACGTGCGCATACCATGAATCACGAGAACTATGCACTCTGCAGGTTACAAAACAGCATGACATATGAACTAAGAAATTTGTTTTTTCACTCTTGATTTTGGTTTTTATTTTACTTATAAAACGGAACACTTTCGGGGAACGTGCGCTAGTTTGTGTGCGTATATACACTTCCGAAACGTTCAAAAATCATCAAAATGCTTTTTATTCTCTCATCTATATTTGTCTTAACGAGTAAATTTACCCCCCATAAATCTATGCCAGTGTTTTTATTGTATGGTTGATATTCTACGACTGTTTAGATTGTGTGAAAAGGTGAATTAAAAACCAGGAAACGTTCCTTAATATCCACTTCTTTACAGAATACAAACATCATAACCTTATCTGAAAGTTCTTCCAGTTCAAACTTTCCATCTGAAAACTTCACGATGCTTCCGCTTACTTCATCTTCAAACTCGACTCTTAAAGGAGGAACTGAAACTACAACCTAGAACACCACAATCAGAATCTACCAAATGCCATTCCCTGTTTTGATTTGAATCACTTAATCTTATTCTTCCAAAATAATTTATATGTTAGTTTGTTGAAGCACGAAGCTACTCAATGGGCTGTACGTGCTGTGTTCAACACAGTCTTTAGCGTTATAAGCCTCCAGACTCGCCATTAATCTTCAAAATAATAAGTCATTTGTCGGCATGAACACGTACAGAACATTAAACTTATAAAACTAACATTCATCACCCACAAAATAATAAGCCATTTCTCGGCATGAACACGTACAGAACATTAAACTTATAAAACTGTAACATTCATCACCCACAAAATAATAATAATAATAATAAACCATTTCTCGGCATGAACACGTACAGAACATTAAACTTATAAAACTGTAACATTCCTCACCCACAAAATAATAGTAATAATAAACCATTTCTCGGCATGAACACGTACAGAACATTAAACTTATAAAACTGTAACATTCATCACCCACAAAATAATAATAATAAGTCATTTGTCGGCATGAACACGTACAGAACATTAAACTTATAAAACTGTAACATTCATCACCCACTTGTCCAGGATTTGATCTGAATATAGCTATTTAGAATTTCAGTAATATTATAAACAGGCTCTCGTCAAATGCCTCACCTTCAAGCTTCCCTATTTCAAAACGAGTTCCAAACTTACTCAATTTTTAAAAGTGCTTACAGAATATTAATACTTCCCCGACTGCCTCAGATTAGTTGTGATTCAGTTAAAGATGTCGTGAAAACCAAATTGAGGAATATTGCTTTATTATTTATATACATAATTCCCACCATCTCGCCTCTCTACATATCTTTACAACTAAATTGTTGTAATCAATATAATTACTTTAAGTCTGTAATTCGTGTATCTTAATTTGTAAGTGATATGTTAGTATTTATTTTGCTTTTGTATGCATAAACATTTTTGCCGTGTTGTTTACTAATTTTAATGTTTTGTTTGTATTATTTAGTTTACCCCATGGTTTAAATGTGTTAATTCTACTACTCGCTCCTTCTCAATATTTTCTAACTTCGTTGTTTTCCATTATCATTTAGACTTCACTTTGTACGTATCATTATGGGCTCTTACGCTTTCGCTTCTTAAACCTCATACATCTCCTTCGCTAACCAATGCGTTATGAATAGTTCACGTATCTCTATACACCAATTATTACCCTGGATGGAGCTTTACAAATAATTTCTACCCCTTTCTTACAAACACATGTCAACCTAGAACACGATTCGACCCTGAAAGAATTCCAGGAATTTCTCACCCTTGCTACTAAGCTGAATCGTTAATTTATTACGAAATGGACGAAGTCGCCATGGGTTCCCTCTTGGATCAGCCTTAGCCAATAGTTTTCTCCGTCACTATGAACCCACATGATAAGATAAGTTACCTGACTGATTCTAAATCCAGTGTTATACAGGCGGCAGATCGAAGACACGTGTTTAATGTTTCGTTCTGCTAACAACGCCCCCTATTTAATTTTCAGGGCCTCAAGATTAAATTCCCTTTTAAACTTGAAAACAACAGATTGCTACCTTTTCTGGCTATTGCATAACGGAAGGAGATACTAATTTTCTGCTTCCATACATCGAAAAACTTTCACCAACCCCTATTTCATTTATTTTTAAACGTAACGGTCATTTCTCTTTTAAACGAACTTTTAAATCTCGGCTGTAGTTACAATCTTCTACATGAAGAGGTTATTCCGATGTATAAACTTTTAAAAGAAAATGGCTACCAAGCAAATTTCCAAAAAAATTAAACGAACGTCCCTTAACGTGTATCAGCCCCCTAATAAACCATGCATGGGTTTCTCTTTGCCGCGTACAAATGAAAAACTAAGGAAATCTCAAGGTTTATAAAACTTCCACCCCCAAACTCAACTTAGACTTCTCTTGACCTGGTAGAAGGACGAACAGTTTTTCACAATTAACAACTTTACATCACAACTAGGTCTACAAAACTTCTTAGTTAAAAAAACGTTCTAATGGCAAAATAAATAATCTACACATCTTTTTATAATCCTCTCAGCCATGTTTTCCTTCGTTAATAGTTTCATTCCCATTCCCCTGATAAATGTGTACATATATATATATATATTTGTGAAGAATACTCACTTTTACTAACATATTATTTTAGAAACCATGGGACTATTTTGGTTCGAGTTCAAACAGTTATAATTATTGTCATTCGAGGAGCTAGGCCTCTTAATTAATTAATTAATTCTCTGAAACTGAAAACTCAACTTTTATAAAATTGGAGAGCGAAAAATGCAACTGTAAACTTACAGTTTTTTAATTGAATTTTAAACTTAGTTAACCTATTTCTCAAAAAAAAAAAAGAGAAGGAGTACAGCTACCTTCTATCTATTTAAATTAAATTATACCTAAAAACCGATCAATTTACCTACCATTTCTTCCCTGTTAACAAAATACTTTTGACTTCGTTACACCTGATATTTAACTTGAATAATTCAACGCCCTCTACCTCACTAATATCGATTTACGAATGAGTGAGTGTAACTATCGAAAATAAGCGGAATATAACGACCAAATTATTCAACTTAATCGATATCAAGAAAAAAAAATCCTAAATATTCTCATTCGATGATTTGGTCATATTTAAAATAATTTCAAAGTTATTGAAATCTAATTTTTACTACTCTCATTTAGGAAGATATTATTTTCAAATTCTTATATGACTTGTGTTTTATTGTCATATTATTCTGGGCACAATCTTTTTAAGTAGGGAATAAGCAACAAAAAAATCATAAAAACCTTAATTGCCTAATAAAAAAATCGTCATTGAAGCTACTATTTTTGGTTCGTAAAATGTGTTTATCAATAAACTCACACATTTATTTTAAAAAACAGCGTCAGACAAAATTACTTTTAAAAACTGCACGCTAAGATCGGATTGATATAAATTATAAAAATGAAGTGACGTACAAAACAATATATATAGTAATTTCCACAAGTTTCAAGTATTCTAAAAGTACAAAATTATATCAAGTTAAAAACAAAAGCATGTTTAAGCATATAGTGTACAATAGACGAGTAACTAAATAATATTGACAATATAACCACCCCCCAGAAGACATAATGTTTCAAGAAAGTAGTAGAATAATCGAAAAACTGCATAAGCAACAAACGGTTTTGTTTTACTTATATTACTGTTCAACCAAATTATTTTCTGTAAAGAAGTAGGTTTCATCATGGTGTGGCTTTTATTAATCAATGTTAATTTGACAGGATATATGTGTGTGTAATGATAGCAGTTTCTTTTTGTCTAACCAGTTCCGCTAGTTGTGCAGTCGGAATGAATTCATGATTGTTCCCCCCCCCCTCCCAGTGGCACAGCGGTATGTCTGCGGACTTACAACGCTAGAAACCGGGTTTCGATACCCGTGGTGGGCAGAGCACAGATAGTCCATTGTGTAGCTTTGCGCTTAAATTCAAACAAACAAACAAAAATAATCATTGTTGAAAACGCCACGTGGTGCCAAAGACTTAAGGGTGACCGTTCAGTATTCCGAAGACCCGATTGTTACAGATTTTTGATTTTCACAATATAAGTCACAACTGAATTAATAAACAAATTCGAAGGTCCATAATAGATGAATGCAATCTCAAATGAAAAGTTTAAAGGGTTCATTTTGGCGGGGGTTCGGGAGACTTGATGGCTTGCTCTCGTTTTAAAATTTTATTGACTGCAAGCTTTCAACATATTTAATGAGTCGGGAATATTACATTCGTTGTCACAGCATTATGGAATTAGAACTTTCCCGAATTCAATCCTAATGCCAAAATTTACGCGTTCTGCATCTAATAGTATACATGCATACAAGAAAATAACATCGGGGAAATGAGGATAAACATTATCCATCCATTGATGAGAAAATAACATCGGGGAAATGAGGATAAACATTATCCATCCATTGATGAGAAATTGCAACATTCTAGTTTATATTCTGGGGTGTTTTTGTCATAAAATTTCACAAACTTAACCAAACAGTCAATTTAACATTTTAACTGTTAAAAAAAACAACACACACACACACAAACAACTTACATCTTCGAAGTAATGGTCCCTCGGACCGTCACTGGCTTAAGAAGATATATCTAATGAAATTATTTTACATAGAAAAGAGCTTACTTGTACAAATTCAAGACAAACTAACTAATAATATTACAAAGTCTGTTCAAACGAATCAGAGAAATGTAACATATGCTTAAAAACAGTGATATAAGAGGTTTATACTGTTCCGAGTCAGTTTTAAGTTTCCAGTTAGGAGAGTATCAGTCATTTAGAGAAATATTTAGTTTAATGTAAGTTATTTACTATATAAATCAAAGAGTTTGTCCAGAAAGGACTACACGGTCGTATATTTATCATTTCATATCTGTTCCTTGTACGTTTGCCCGGCATGGCCAGGTGGTTAAGGTGCTCGACTCGCAATCTGAGAAAATAGATTGTTGAAGTAATAAACAAAGTTGTTGTCGTTATGGGACTGGACTTGGTCTTATTTTTACTAAACTAATAAAATAATCCGCCCAACGAAAGAACAATATTATTATAATACTTTCTCTATAAAAATCGTGATAGAGTAAACTCCGCTTTTTACAGAAAATGGCCCGGCATGGCCAGGTGGTTAAGGCGCTCGACTCGCAATCTGAGGGTCGTGGGTTCGAATCCCCGTCTCACCAAACATGCTCGCCCTTTCAGCCGTGGGGGCGTTATAATGTGACGGTCAATCCCACTATTCGTTGGTAAAAGAGTAGCCCAAGGGTTGGCGGTGGGTGGTGATGACTAGCTGCCTTCCCTCTAGTCTTACACTGCTAAATTAGGGACGGCTAGCGCAGATAGCCCTTGTGTAGCTTTGCGCGAAATTCAAAAAAACAAACAAAAAAAACAATTTTACAGAAATCTTTTAATAAATCATTTAGATATTTCAACTCAAAAGTGTGTAAAACAACCATAATTTAAGTTACGATAAAACCAAACCAGTATTCACAAATTTATGTTACAAAGTGTAGCCCACCCTCTTAAGGTATCGATATTCAGTTTGCCCCCGAAGAAGAAAGGTTATAGGTTATACGGTTTTAGTGCTTGATATTCAGTAAATTACATGTATAGTAACAATGTGTTGTGATGATCTAACGATTAAAGTTGATTGTAAGGTAAGTTTGCGAAATTCGTTTTTCTTTCTTATTTGAGGCCCAATTAATGTTAATTTTATTTATTTCAACTATTCTAATTAATTTCTAGTGATTTTAAGAATATAATTTCACACTAAGTTATTAGTACTCCGATGGGCCAGCGGCAAGTTTACGAACTTACAACGTTAAAAATTCGAGGTTCGATTTCCCGCGGGGGACATAGTAGAAATAGTGTATTGTGTTACTTTCCACCGAGAAAACACCTAAATTATTACAACGCTAAAATCAGGGGCTCGATTCCCCGCGGTGGACACAGTAGTTGGCCCAATGCGGTTCTGCTATATATATATATATAACAACAGAAAAAGCAACTAAGTTATTAAGTGCCAAATTATGCTTACATTCGTCTTCTCTGTTCCTATAGTTACGAGTTTAGCATCTCGGAAGACTACAATATAACATAACATAATGTTTTGAGATAACATGGGACCTATTGGTCCATTTCGGCTGTCCCATCCTCTAAACTACTCTAAAAATATTAATAGATCAATTAAAAAAAACATCAACACATAAAGCCAGCCCTTATCATTCATATGCTTATCAATCTTTCTCTTAAATTCGTTTAAATTTACTGCCTCCACAACATCCGAAGGCAACCCTTTCCAAAGGTCAACCACTCTGTTAGAAAAATAAAACTTTCTTAGCTGAAGATGACTCCTACCTTGTCAGAATTTATATTTGTGTACCCTAGTTTTACTATTCTCACTGTTAAATATGAAAAAAGATGATGCATCAACACTATTAATTCCCTTTAAAATCTTAAACACCTCAATCTGATCTCCACTAACTCTTCTTTTCTCAAGAGAAAATAATTTGAGGGATTTCAACCTATCCTCGTATGACAACCCCTACATCCCAGGCACCATTCTAGTAACCCTGCTATGAACCCTTTCCAACAATTCAATGTCCTTCCTAAGGTAAAAAGCCCAAGACTGAATACAATATTCCAAATGTGGCCTAACCAGTGACCTATACAATGAAATTAT
>NW_013672682.1:0-13452 GCF_000517525.1 Limulus polyphemus
TACACAGTTAAATATGTATTGCGAAACTCCCGCCTATTCTCCAAAGTTGTAGAAGATTCTCGAGAGTAAGATTTGTTTGTTTGTTTGTTTGTTTGTTTTGGAATTTCGCGCAAAGCTACAGGAACGATACAACCTTTTTTAACCCTAATATAAGAATTCATCAGGAACGATACAAACTGTTTTAACCCTAATATAACAACTCATCAGGAACGATACAAACTGTTTTAACCCTAATATAACAACTCATCAGGAATGATACAAACTGTTTTAACCCTAATATAACAACTCATCAGGAACGATACAAACTGTTTTAAGCCTAACATATATATATATATATATGTTTTTCTTTGTATTATTGAAATGACTAAAACGTTTGTATACCCTCAGTGACAGCTTTCGGGTTTTTGACGCTCTAGGAGAAAAAAAAAATAATGTGCTGTTGTGCTTGTGTAGGTTAATGCTAATGACACGGTGTTGATAATGATAAGTTCTATTTTACATTGTACACATTTGTATTTATTATCTACTAGACCAACTTGTTTCAACCTTTACTCTTTATTAATATCAAACACTGTAGTTCCAATTGCAAAAGGCCATGTTGTAGGGCTGTCATATCATAAGCACTTGACTACATCCTGCATGCTTTCCATAAGTTGTCTATAGTACGAGGATGACTATCACACAAAAGTTCACAGGTGACTTGATCAGTATTGTTTTGTATGAAATGGCATTCTTCAGTTGTCTGTGTATGTGACAATTGAGCGAGTAGATTATGGAAGCACCTTGTGTCACTTTTTCAGATGGAGATCGTTATTCATTACACTGCATATTGTTGCTTTGAACACATGGACGACTTTTGTCACAAATCTTTATGTTCATGTATTCCCGCCTATTACAGACTCTGCACGTTTCTTACCTTGGATGGGGTACGACTTGTTGCAATTCTCTTTCTGGATAGTTCTAGGGCCCTATGTTGATCCATATTCTTTTGTTTTCCAATGCCATTAAATACAATGGATGCCCTTGTCTTGGGAATTCTAAATCCCCTATCTAAACACATCTTTAATTTGAAGTTATGAAAATTTTGTGTTGAAAAGGACTGTTACCTACCATTCTCATGAGCGATACATTTTTGGTAGTATCACACTACAATGTCTAAAGGTACATGTGGTTCGACTGCGACTTGTAGTAACTGTAGCTCTAACTCTACTTGTTGATTTGAATATTAAAAGTCGTTTTAATATAGCGTACCTACTCCTATGTGTAAGTCAATTACATTAAAGGCAAAAAACTGCTTTCATTAATGACCTCACTGATCTGTTGGTTCATTCTTTCCAAAAGATGTCCGTAATGACAAGATACTATAGCTGTATACCTATAGCTGAACAGTTTTGGAACTGTGATGGTAATTATGACTGGAAAAATGTAAAGATCTTAAGAACCACACAAACAAACACAGGAAGGAACTTAATAAAGAGTCTTTGTATAATTAAAAATAGATGTGTGTATGTGTATAAATAGAGACGACGGACCAATCAACATGTCCTATTGGAATACTTATCTAATTTATGTATTCTCACATTTACGATTCACTTTCCACCCCTTGTCTTTAATAATGACTCACCCATTAACTCTTTGTAGCTGAATATATTCCAAACTAACACTGTAGATATCAGCCCTGATGATGGTAACTGTGTAACCGAAACTAGTCGACCATCTGTAATTAATAATAAATATTTTTCCTATCATTGTGCCAAAAAAACGTTGGGTTTTGTGTTTTTACTCTTGATATATTTATCAGAACACGAACGACCTTCAGGTACTTGCACACTGCAATAAGTTTTTGAGTTGGTGAAATAATAAACGTTAAAAAATGGCTGCAATAAAGGGTTAGATTTGAAGGTTTAGGGCTTACCAGTGGCATTTTTTGAACAGTTTTTCAAGTTGGAAGACAGCTGTCTTTTGATTGAACCAAACTATGCAGATTTCGAAGGAGAATTTTCATTTTTATCAATTCTGGCAAGCAGATATTTGAAAAAAGAAAGACAGTAGCTACTCTAAGGCTAAAATTATCATGATCAGAAAACTTGAAACTTAAGCTTTCCTTTCACTTATTTAAAGTGCTCCGTAGGTGGCGGCTTAACCAATCCTGACTGGCATCTGCGTTAGACTCTTGTTCCCATAATAAGTTTGTTTGTAGCGCAAAGCTACACAATTGGCTATCTTCTCTCTGCCTACCATGAAGAATCGAACTCCCGATTTGAGCATTGTAAGTCTGTGAACTTAATGATGACCAACTTGGTACCACATGCCAAGAAAAGGAAACAGTTCCAAGATTTCGTCCACCTCCTAATAATGTGAATATAATAATAATTGAAACCTCCTACGAGACACTCCAGTTTCGCCCGAAACCTGTAAGTTGAATTAATTATAAATTCAACTATAAATAAGATTAACCATGCTTCATATAAAACTTCCTAACTATATTGTTTGATCGTTTGTTTCTGAATTTCGGGCAAAGCTATCCAAAGAATATCTGCGCTAGCCATTCCTAACTTTTAAATGATAGAATAGATAAAAGGCAGCTAATCAACATTAGCCACCATCAACTCTTGGGCAACTCTTTTGCTAGCGAACCTAGCATGGTCAGGTAGTTAGGACGCTCGACTCGAAATCTGAGGGTCGCGGGTTCGAATCTTCATTCCACCAAACATGCTTGCCCTTTCAGTCTTGGGGGCGTTATTAAGTGACGGTCAATTCCACTATTCGTTGGTAAAAGATTATCCCAAGAGTAGGCGGTGGGTGATGATGACTAACTGTATTCTCTGTAGTCCTTCAGTGCTAAATTAGAGATGGCTAGCACAGATAGCCTTCGTGTAGCTTTGCGCGAAATTCAAACCAAACTTTTACTAACTATATGTATTTACACTTGCACTAATTCTATATATTTATTCCTTCACCATCTATACGTCCCTAGTACTTCAGATAAACGTGTCTATAGTTATATTTTTGAGCTTGGAACGGTTTTGGAAAAAATTATAAATCCAAGGTCAAGCTCAATATCATCATAATATCTTCTTCGATGTAAGGCATTATTTTCAAATGATATTAGAAATGAAAACAATAAAACTCGTACTTTCGTTCATATCAGATCCTGGTCATAACGTTATGGAACAACATGGGATCTATTGATCCATCCTGGCTATTCTATCTTCTAAACTAAACCTATTAACAAATTAATTGTAAAATAAAAAATCTTAAAGCTAGCCCTTATTCATATACTTATCAGGAACAACATGGGACCTATTGGTCCATCCTGGCTATTCTATCTTCTAAACTAAACCTATTAATAAATTAATTGTAAAATAAAATGTTAAAGCTAGCCCTTATTCATATAATTATCAATCTCTTTCTTAAACCCACTTAAATTTACTTCCCCTAGGCCATCTGAAGGCAACACATTCCAAAATCTAATCGCCTTGTTAGAAAAATAAAGTTTTATATAACATAACATAAAATTTAAAGACAAGTGATCTGTTGGTGCATCTAGACTGTTGCATCCACTAAATTAGATAAAACAATAAAAAATACAACCTTAAAGCTAGCCCTTATTATTCAAATACTTACAAAGTCTCCCTACATTCTTTAATTTGCTGCATTCACCACATCTAAAAGCAACCTGTGACAAAGGCCAACCACCTTGTTAGAAAAATAAAACTGTCTTAGCTGAAGATGACTCCTACCCTACCAAAATTTATATTTGTCTCCTTGCCCTACTGTTCTCACTGTTAAATATGAAAAATGATGATGCATCAACACTATCAATTCCCTTTACAATCTTAAACATTTCAATCAGATCCTCCCCCCCCCAACTCTTCGTTTTTCAAGATAAAACAATTTGAGAGATTTCAGCTTTTTATCGTATGACAACCCCTCCATCCCAGGCACCATTCTAGTAACCCTTTCCAACAATTCAGTGTCCTTCCTAAGGTAAAAAGCCCAAGATTGAACACAATACTCCAAAGGTGGCGTAACCAGTGACCCATATAATGATATTATAATATCTTATATTCAATATTTCTGTAAATACAACCTAAAGTTCTATTTGCCCTAGAACTAGCAACAACATACTGCTTGGATGGCTTAAGAGACTGATCAACCACTGAAACATGATCACTTTTCTTCATAACATTGTTAAACTTATTCAATGTCAAATATCGGTATTACGTGTGTTTTGATTTGTGACACACACAGTCCGTAACAGGTTAATGCAGTTTTAAAAGTTTACGGAGTATGTCTATTTAGAATTCAATGTCGAATATCGGTATTACAAACTGTTTGTGTCAAGAAGTGTGTTACATCATGAAACAGAACATTTAAAGACCTTCGCGTAATAGGTTATATGCAGTTTCAAGATAGAATAATGGGGTGTATTTAGTATTCAGTGTTGATTATCGGTATTACAGTATTAGTACATTCAAATATATTTGTACATAGCTTACTGAATGCGTCGCATCTTCTGGTGTAATAAAAGAAACTGTAGTCCTCATCAGTAAGACTTTTAAGATTTTTAAGTGTTATTTTTCTGATTACTTTTAATTTTTTTTGATATATTTGGATATTATTATTTTGTATATCTGAAGGTTCCACGTTTTATCTTGCCCAATCTTGAGAGGTTACAGTTACACTGTTATTCATGTAGCATAAAAAAAATTTAAAACAGAAGATATCGTGAAGTTCGGCCAACCAAATTATTATATTTTATTTGTAGCTTCATTCTAAATGCTACTTTTTAGGAGTTTAATGTTCCACTTTTTACCTATTTTACGGAAAGCTTTTGAGTGTGTGTTCGGCTTGGTTCTGAACGCCGTTCCGAGTTTTACCTAGTGCCTATAATCGGCAAACTACATAAAAATCTTCATCACTAAGTTCCTTAAAAGTACATGCCAATCCCGAATTCCCAAATAAAACATATTTATTGCACCCAACAAACTGTGTATCCTTAATTCCTACATTGGTCTTAACCATTGTATTTATACTTATAGCCTGGAAATAAATACTCAATACCAATTACCAGTAGTTGTTACTGTTAAGCCTAACGTTTAAGAGTCAATTATATTATTTGTTATTACTAGTTTGTCTTCACACTAAATTTAAAGTAATAAATCTTATCTTTAAGTTTAATTATACAGAAATTTATTAAAAGTGGCAATATTTAGCCTGGTTTATATTATAACCTACCTTTCGACTGAATTCAAACTAATGGATCTAAGTTCAAGTCAAGTTAATCTTTAAAACACCAAGAGACAATAAACTAGGTTTAGATTATACTTATTTAACATAACGGTACATTTATCCTGTTCTACGACTTATCACTACCAGTAAGTTGAGATATACCTAGGCCTAAAGTACCGTTACAAGTACTAAGCATATTTTAACGTTGTAGTAAAATTTACACCACTAATCTCTAAGTTAAAACTTTACCCTACTTTTATTTACCAATCTTACTATATCTAGTTACTATTGTATTATTTAACCCAAATTACTACAAATTATAATATTAAATAATTTTCAGAAATCTATAGGAGCTTAACCCTTAAACGTTTTCTTTCTATCGTAGCCCCCTCTATCGATCGGTAGTAGCTTTTCTGAGTAGAGAATTACATTTACAGTCACAGTCAGAATCCAAAGGATAAAGGGTATCCCATGATTTGGCGAATAAGATGATGTGAAGAGTGTTTGTGTCAACCGCTCCTAGATAAAGCAAAAATGCTCAATTAATGAAATATTTATTGTGTGTATTTTGCAGTAACATAAGTGGTTTCAATTAACTAAATAGAATACAATTGAACTGAATTGAGCTAAACTTGAGACTGGTAACGAATAAGAAAGGGTAAAAACTTGCAACATGTCATATTGATCGAATGAAACAGAGACAAAGATGATCTAGAAAGATGAAATTTCTCCTCTTTAAGGCTGGTTAATATGTTTGTGAAGAAAGAAATCCCACATTACAAGAAGCTCTACAGCTTCTTAACCTTTGAGAATCAAGAAACACAGACTTTAAACTAATTAACCTTTTTCTTCATATGACAGTTGAACTAATACTGTTGTCCTACGATGTAGCAACATGGAGGTTATTTAGACCAACAATCCAGTTTGAGTGTAATAAAATTAACACTGTTGTCCTACACTGTAGCATTGTAAAGTTTATTCGAGCCATAGTTCACAAGGTAAATTTGTGGCAACTAAAACTTTTACTGAATACCATTGTCTTTACTTGTATTTTAAAGTCTTCCTTACATTGCTTTTTGTTCACTGTTAACAAAATGCAGACAATTTCGATGTTAAGTCATCTTCAGTATTGGTTCTGATACAACAGATTTATACATAGGTTTAAAAATATTAGGCAATGCAGTTCCAGTTTAGCTATCATAAATTCAGTTTATTTTTTAAAGATGTTTTGGCAGTTGACATACATTTTAATGGTAAAATTCAGTAAACAGGCTTTGGCAGAAAGTATTTGTCACAAAAAATATTTTCTAAATTTTTTTTCTAATCATCAAACTTTAGGGTTAAGTTGTTATTTGATAGCCGACTTTCTTGTCTAATACGTAAACTAGTGCGGCTCAATGTGTAATTTAGTGTAGGAGTATCAATAATATGAAATATATATATATATAATTTGGTAAAATATGTTTTGTTTACTGTTTTTAATATTAATTATATTTACTTAACATGAAAAATATTTGACTGGACTTCTTAGCCAAATAATCCGCCATCTCATTATGTTTCACTTGGTATATTTAAAACGACCAGATGAACGACAATAGGACATTCTGTAAATCAAATTTATCTTCGCAGTCGCGTTTGCTATGTGAAGGAAAGTGTTACACCACAAATATTCAAGAAATGATAATAAATGAATAAAAAACCAGAATTAACTGATGTAGGTAAATAATCACCCACTAAAATAATTATTTAGATTTGAATATCAATATAGGAAGCAAATGAATAGCTCGTAATTAAGTACTGTAGCTCAGCTTATCTTTTTTGATGAAGTAATGATGTAGTGTATTCGTGAACAACAGAAGTTGGTTGATAAGAGCAATCAACAGACAGAAAGAAACATTTAAATATATTTATCATTTTGGTGTGTGTAATGCTGACAAACATTATACAAGTACTTAAGTGAGTATTTACATCAAAAGGAAGGACTGCATTACAAACAGCAAGACCAAACCTATGATGAAATAAAACATATCAACCAAAACACTGCACAACAACAAAAGTCATCAGGATATAACGTGGAGTATAAGATGTGTCCTGGTTTTTGGAGGTGACTGCGGAAGTTTGCCACACCTAGTGGTGGGATACCCCTAGCAGTCTTAATCTCCATTCTCACGTGTAAAGAAAAAATAACAATAATAAGAGAGTAAATAAAATAAAGATACAAATGGCGAGAGCAAGATGTTGGTGTTTAAGCCCACAACGTTTCCCATTTATTTCATTTCACCATCACTGCCTGCAGAAAGTTACGAGAAGATGTCTGTTCTCAGAAAAAATGAAGTGAAAAAATAAGAAAACGAGAAAGAAAACCCTCTACTATTCAATAAGGGGTGGTAAGTTGGTGTTCTAGCCCTCATTATGGTAGTAAAAGCTCAAATTAATAGGGTAATATCAATAGCACAGCAGACAAATTATATTGTTACGTATCTGCTTGTTTGTTTGTTGCAAGTAGAAATTCTCTCCGAGGATCTTCAGCGATACAAGTCCTTTGTTGATTAAACCAGTTTATTCTTCCTCGATACAAACTTTTAGTACACAGGAGTTCCACAATCAGTACGTTTCTCGTCACTTTAAACTCAACAACTTTTATAATACACGCTATAAATCACAGCGATTCACAATCTCAATAACTTAGCTCTCGACGAGTGATAAACACACACTTTACAGCTCACTAGCTCGGAACTCAATATAACTACTGCTCTCTCTTCATTCATCTCCACTGGCTTTCTCTGCCAGGCTTATATACTAACGAAGAGGGCATCTCGAACATACTCGGACTTACCCGATCATTCGAGAAACTCATCACGCCAGCAGCGTCACGTGATTTCCGCTGTCGTAACAATATTATAATAAAATAACTGCCGAGTTGACAAATTTTAAGCATAATATATTTAATTCTTACTTCTTGATATTTGTTACAAAATGTTTTAATAAATGTATTTAATATTTGTTTATTAGATTTATTAAGTATTAATTTTTGTATCAATATTTTAACATCAGCAGTAAAATATTGTAATATGTTACATATTCTACAGTATCTTAATTGTTGTGAATTTGTATAATAGAAGAATATGGAGCATTAACGTAAGGAAAGGGAAGCTGTATGGAGTAAAAAAAATTATTAAAATATTTAAATCGATATCATTATTGTTTTAATTTTCACATCTAAATAACGTGCTTCTAATGCAAAAATTGAACCATTAATGATTTCTTATTCTACTAGGTAAATAGTGTTAATAAAATTAATTATTTCTGGATTACCTATACTAATTAAGTTATAAATATATCTATAAGTTATGGCAAAACTATCTGGATTTGTAGTTTTCAATAGATTTATTTTCATGAAAATAAAGATAAAAATCAATTATACAAGTAGAACACTTAGTTCCCATTGGAACTCCTATTACTAGTTTAAATTTCCGATAATTGAAAAAAATATATTTGTTATAATATATGTCAATGACACAACGCTAGAATCCGGATTTCGATACCCGTGGTGGGCAGAACATAGATAGCCCATTGTGTAGCTTTGTGCTTAAATACAAACAAACGAATTACATGTTAAGAGCTAAAATTTATTTCTTCAAGCAATATAAAAGGATTACAATACTGTTCTATTAATAGAACCGAAGTTAAATATTTCATAGGAAATGTTATGCTTCAGGTTAACTTTTCCACAATAAAAAATTGGTGGTCGTTAATAATAGTTTTTACTGAGCTTGAAATAAATATAGATTTCGTAGCATATTTGTGTAATTTAGGTATATCATAGAGGAATCTGAAAGTTGATTTGATTTTGGAATAAAGTTTTTTATAAGATTTAATGAAATTATTAATTACTGTATCTTAGATTGGTTAACCAGTTTAAATATTTGTATACTATTAATTTTTTAATCATAAGTTGCAGATAAAAATTTCTTACAAATAAATCCGAAATTAGAATTAGCTTTATCTATGGGAACAACAAATATATTCTCTGTAAATGTTTGATCTTAATTTTAATTGATACACCGTTATATGTACAGTATATATATTTTAAATGTATCTGAAAAACTATAAATTTTACATTATCAAGTACATAAAACTTCCATTCTTAAAAACCATCTAGGTGGATAATATTTAATATAATTAAGTTTCAAAATATACTCGTTAATGTAGTTTACAATTTTAATTTAGAATATCTTGGTTATTACATTTCGTAGAAATTATGTATTTAAATTCTTTTTTAAGAATTCAATGAATAGTTTATTTTCTATAATTTCTAAATTAAAAGTAATTAGATGTTTATAAAAATGTGTCAATAAATATATTACTTTTATGTTCACATGATGAAATATTCATTTAATCTACATCCAAATTATTCAGTAAACACTTATAAATATATAAAAGTGGTCCAATTAGAATTTTATATTGATATCTAATAGTAGGTTTCAAGGTTTTACAAGGAAAATGCCTTTTTATAGACTGATGAATAATACAAGAAATATTTTATGTTTTAAAATTATTAACCAAATATAAAGTATTTAGCTGTAGGTATATATTTCTGAAACTTGACAGATTATTAAATTTTAATTTATATTTCATTATATTTAAAAGCAAATGTTTTACATTATCATTTTGGAAATTAAATTTGTTAACTATTTTGATTAATGCCTGTATTTTAGGAAGATTTATATTTATATTTCAGAAAATTAATTTACGTACATTAGTTATAGAATATAAAATATTATCTACTTTATATTTACAAATATTTAAAAAATCAATCTATTTTATTCTATTTTTCTGTTTACCTCTTGCATTTTTATTTTTATTAGAAAATTTATTTAAAATTATTAATAGCAACACAGTCACACGAAGCCTGAACTTTTGATTATTAATGACATTATTCCTACTAGAACATGTTCTGAGTTTGCGAAGAGTAATTTTTCTTAAGATGTGATTTATAATTATTTATGCTATTAGAGTATTTAAAATGTAGCAACATAAAAATATTCTAGATTTAAAAATTGAAATTTGTAGAAACTGACCTCATATTGAAGTTAGCTAAATAATTAAATGATAGAAATATTTTCATACTTTTCCAGTAATGCTTTAACAGAAAATATGACATTTTAAATACTTTTTTTTTTACTAAAAAGTGTTTCAAGTTACTCTTACATGTTTAAGGAATAAATGTGAGTTATTGATATGTTTTTTCTTTAAATTCTTATTCAACGTCGTTAAAACTTAATTTATTTTTGTGCTCATATTCGACATAATAATAACTGGTATATGTGCAGATAAAACTACACTGAGAACTTTAATACCATATTGTACAAATAGATGTCACTGCAGAATATATTATGCTACCTTTCTGCTTTTCAACACACTGCCAATAATTTCGTCAATGAAAAGAAAAATTAATTATTTGTTAACTAGAAGAGAGAAAGTACTTTTAAATGTTTACCTGTTATCAAAGATGAGTATTTCACTTTGATTTAACTATTTTATTGTTACTGGTTTCTATTAGAAATTTTACTCGAGTAGCATCTGTTACTACACTAATTGATGTTGCTACACGCTTTGTGCTCCACTACAATTAAAACAAAACATCCAACTAGCTGTGATTTATTTTGGTTGAATGTAGCATTCTTTGTAAACTCACCGTCTAGTGCTGGGTTATATTTAGGTTTATCCTTCTGTATTTTTTACGCCTTTACATGAGTAAAATCACTTAAACTACTCACCTTTTTGAGAATGAAATTGGCGAGTAAAATATTTTGGTATTTAACAAGTAAATTTTTTTATATTAAAATCCGTCCCTCGACAGGGGAAGAAGTCACTTAGGAGTAGTGCAAGAGTTGACAAATTCGCATGCCTTTTGTAAATTTTTTGCTATATTCGTTGCTGCAGCTCCTTAACGGCTTCATTATCTTTCCTGATGAAGTAACGTTGTAATGGATTCACAAGCAAGTGTAGGGGGTTAACAAAAGCAATCACAAGGCAGAAGAACTCAAATATATTCACCTAGAAAAAATATATAGGTCATAAGTAAAATTCACAAACATTTTTTTAATTACCAATTAAATTGTTTGGCAACATTAAAAACCAAATCTGAGAAAAAGAAATAACACCCGCTTTAACTATTTGTATACAAAACATTGTTTTCTTTGTATTACGCTTCATATTTTCATTAAAGAAACAATTTTCTAGCTATTATACGACTCATGTTCGCCTTTTCAGCCATAAGGGCGTTATAATATGACGGTCAATCTCACTTATTGTGGGTAAAGAGTAACAAAAGTCATTGGGAGGTGGTGTTGACTAACTGTCTTTTCTCTAGTCTATCACTTCAAATTTAGGAACGTCTAGTGAAGGAAGCCCTCGAGTAGCTTTGTGCTAAATTCACAACAAACAAACAAAATCTCATGATATATTATGAGGATTACGGCCGAAAATGTTGTTAACATCAAAAGAGTCAACTGATGAAACAATCTCTTCTAATATTCATATGTAATAATGTAAAATGGTATTTTTAATTAGCTATACTCATTATCAAGTTGATTTTTAGTTTTCGCTCTAAGTATGTAGTGTTCTCTGATCGGAAGTAAACATTAATATAATTATTTAATTGCTCCATCTCCGTATCCTAGTTAATTGCAACAACCTTCATGTTGCATTTTACTGAAAGTAACTGATGTGACAAAGCATCAAACTGAACTGAACTAAAAATATTCAGTACAACAGTCTTTATAACTCTTGCTCCAGAACTTAAAAAATAATAATAGGCATTTCAAACGCCAAAAATTTTTGTGCATACGTTTAACTTGTTTTGAATATATTATTTTAAAACAAGTGGAGTGTGTGCCGTCCGTTTATTGTTCAAATTTATCGCTAACAAGTCACAGACACCTACAGTAGAAGAATCCTTAGCCCACTCATATATACAAAACTCGTGACAGTTACATTACTATGCAATAAATATATTCGAAATTTCCAGTTAAAACTGCATTCAATAAAGTGCATCAAATTATACAATAAACTACACGACTTAACTGGTGCAATTTATATTTAGGCAATTTCACCACATAGTTAGGATATATATTCAGTACATATACCTTCCACTGTGGATAGTACAGTTGTATCTCAAACTTTAAATAGTTATATTTTTCTTGTCAAAAGTTCACTTAGGCTGATTCAAATACTTTAGAATCCAAAAAAAAATTCTCTACTTTTATCACAATAGTATCAGTGAAGAATTCACTTGCGTTACCTCGCGGGCTACCACAGTCTTACCCTGAACTTCTTTTCGTCAAAGTTCACACAGGCAGGTTCAATTACTTTAAAACACTCTTTGACAAGACAAATTATTCTCCTTATCTCTATTTAAATTGCGAAACTCATTTTAAAATATCACCCTTTACGGCAAATCACTAACATGCTGGATAACTTCACGTTTTCTAACTTTTCTCCAACTGAACTTTTCTTTCACTTCATTTCTACTAATTTGGTCCCCTGCTATTTATATTTTGATCACCGAGGCCTCTGGAATTTTCTCTAAGCTACGCGATGTGGTGATTTAACAATACTCAGTTAAGGTAATGACAAAAATCCTAAAGGTTTGAGTAATGTGATGTGAATAATAGTAGCTGGCGACAATATAATTGTAAACACAATCTAGGAGTTACGTAACCAAACTTGTCATATTTTAAATTGATTAACATTTAACTCTCATGAAAAACTAAACAATCATTAAATATTAAATAATAATGCCTACACTAAACAGTCTTGAATATTCAACAATAACGTGGCTTTGTTTCTGTTCTGGCACTCCAATACTGAGTTTTAAAAGAACAAGTTATTTGTGAACTTAATACTCCTACTCGAGTGAGTGAGACTGAGGAAGTACCGAGGAGAATGTTGTTACAATTATTAAAATAAATATTAATTTGTTCCATTCATTGATCAAAGTACGTTAGAAAGTTACGTGGAGTTATGTCTGTACAGTCTCACTGATTCTACATGCGTGAAATATTACCTTGATCAATCATTAGCAAAATGATAGTTTATTCTTAATTTTGATGAAACTAATTACCTATACTTTAAGTAAAAAATTCACAGTATATTTATATATGAAATACTAGTGTAAAGTCCACTTTCCATCATATTTATGAAGCTCCCATT
>NW_013672682.1:14452-25993 GCF_000517525.1 Limulus polyphemus
CCTACTGTTCGCTTGACTCAATTATCACTGTCTTCAATCTATCTATCTCTGGCTTATATACTAAAAAAGAGGGCGTCTAGCAAACACTGAGACATTCGCGGGTTCTCCGATAAGTCATGATCCTTCTAGAAATTCCAGCGTCATAACAATATAGTTCGCGAATTGCATGCCCCTAGGCTATAGCATGAGAGTCGCCAGGGCTGGTCTCGGATGGTATTATAATTTTATATTCGTAATCTTTTTCATTTTCCAATGTGTTTCTTCAACATAACATGCACCTCACTGTGGACCATGTACTGGAATGATATTAGCTGACGGCTTACTTAGGCCTACATGTGTTATTGAATTCAGAAATGACCTCCCATGAAAAAATAGCGACACTCCTGTAATGATGTATAGTCGCATGTATTGGTCACGTTAATAACTGGAAACAGCATTCGGAAGTTAAACCTAAATACTGAGTTTGTTACTTTATCAGTTGATTGCGTATAAAAAAAATGATAAAATTTATTAAACTTATCCCATATGTTCGCACAAAGTTTTGGGGGATTCTAGGCAAACTGTCCTACAAAAACGAAACTATAACGAGGGATAAAAAGTATCTGGTTAATTATGATATACATAGATACAGCGAACCTCTACATGGTTTCATTCTCAAACTACTTGTTATAAAAACGACAATAAAAAATTAACGCTGCAATTATATAATTACTGATGGTATTATTTAAAGAGTTATTTTAGTGTAAAACTAGCTTAATTCCATAATTCACCATAATAAAATATTGTTGCGTCAGCGAGGTCACGTGACTAGTATCACGCCACCTCTTTCTAGAAATATCCTGTTCCTTCAAGAATGCCCTAGCATTTACTAGACATGTGTTAGTCTTGTATATATAAGACATTAACGACGTGACGGGACAACAGTGTAATGAGTAATTGAATGTATGCGGACGAAATATTGTTGGCCACGTCAGACGTGAATTATAGTGTTGTTATAGAGCGACTGTTGAAATTAAGTGTATCGTAAAGTTGTATTCGGAAAGAATAAACCAGTTTTATTTAAGAAAGGACTTGTGTCGCTAAAGTTTCGTCGGAACGAATTTACGGAAAATTAATTAACAAACGGAGACGTAACAATATACTACTCACAAAAATAAACTACTCGTATATCTTACAGTGCAAACGCTATTAACCACTGACTGGCATCCTAAGTCATATAACCGAGGGTTCAATGTCAAAGTCCTGACACCATTAACTATTTAAATGCTGCTTACATTGAGTCAGTCAATATTTAACCCTAACACCATTAGCTGCTGATTTGCTTGCTTCCTAGGTCAGAATGTTAATGTTTATCACAATATATCAGATATTGCAAAGTAAGTTTTTATATATATAAAGTTCGTGATAGAATATTAAAACATTTGTTTTGTATACATAGGCCACTTCGTGATTTGGTATTTGAGGTACACACTAATAAAAGTCAAATTTCCTATTGCACAAACGTATATTTATTCGAGAATAAAAAAATAAGTAAAATGTTGACACCACAACATTCTCGTAAATAATTTATTTTGTTAATATGGAAAATAATAATAAAAAAAACGGTTCAGCAAATTATTGTTCTTAAATTATAGCAAGTAATAACCTTAAACTATTTAATTATATTACATTGTTTTCAAACCACGAAATAATACTGCCAGGGTCAACCAGAGAGGAAGGCCATTTAGCCTGGATCTCAAGCTCAAAGTTGTTTTTATGTGCCTCATTTCAAATTATAATTCAAATTGCCCAAGGGTCTCAAAAGCTGGAAGTGGCCCGGGCCTCACTGAACCTCCTGAGAGGGTCTGATTACTGCTAATAATAGCATTTATAAGTAAATTGAAGTAAAAAGTTTTCAGGTTTCTGACAATTGTCCCATACATTCTCCTTTGATTTTTGAATTTTAGCGCCATTTTTGGACATTTAAACATGATTTACTTACGTGAATGGCGTCGTTTTCTGATCTGGATTCCCAAATAAATAGAGGAAACTGTAAAAGGACGAACAAAGAAGAGACTGTACTTAATATCCCAAGCAAGCGGATGAAATGAGAAGCTGGGAACCTGAAAGATCAAAATAGGATGGATAATCCAAGATGCATCTAATACCTTCCCCAACAAGAATATCAACCACAAGAAAGGTAGATGCTCCAAAGTGATTTTAATAATGAACTATAAATTGTATGACTTTTTTAGTTTAATTACAAGTGTGTATGTGTGGGCGTTCAAAAGTTTAATTTCTTGGTTATCACAACTACATATTCCAACATCTTTTCCTCAGCCACAATCCATACAAGATATTCATATATTACCTTTGTCTTTCATTTTTCGATTTTAAACCCCTGATGACATAGGTGTTAAGGTATCATACATGTATCTTTATATTTTCAGGAATAAAACATCCAAACACACCAGATATATTTACCTAATAGGTATGAAAGCTGTTCCTACTGCTACCAAGAGAGCACGGAGGATGGTAACGATGGCAATAGAAGCATAGACTGCTATCCAGGTATTGAATAATTTCAACACTTGCACTGCAGCTTGGGTGAGAGTTGTAATAAACATAGGCCAGAAGCCAGCTTTTATCATCAAATGTTTCCTTTTGTCTGGATCTTTTTCTAAATTATAAAACATAAACTAGACTTCTGAATTAAACCAACAGCTTCATATAGAACTAAATAAGCATAAATTGTATTATCATTTTTTGCAATCCAATACCTGTTTGATTATTATTATTATTCCAGGCTAAGTTTTAATCAGATCAGCTTATGAAGCAACATATAAGTCAATGAGATGCACCATAAAATAGTATAATATATTTTTGTAATAAGTTTCGCGTGTAAAAATTTTTGTGAAAACAACATAGAAACTGGCATGAAAAAACAGCTCCTTTTTTAATTTTGGAAACAATTAAATAAAAATCAAATTTTAAGATTTTACACATCACAGTTTCTTAGTTAAAAACTAATCTACTCTGGTTTCGATACCCGTAATTGGTAGAACACACAGAAAGTCCATTATGTATCTCAACCCAATTGAGCAAATCTGGGATTTGATAGACCAAAAACTTGACAAATCAAAAGTTACTTCCAAAGAGACTTTGTGGGAGGTATTAGAGATATTTGGAGTAAACACCCAATAGACACTTTTATTAAATATGTTGTAACAATGCCTGAAAGACTTCCTGCAGTTAATAAAGCAAAAAGGGACACAAAAATATTAACTGTTTGCTGAACTCAAGCACTTCTACTGAGTTTCTGTTGTACTAAATATGATGATTAATAACATTGTGATGTTTCACCTGTGGTTCATGTTACATTGTTCTTTGAAAGTAGCCTGAAATCAAATTTTTGACTTAGTCCTAACACTTTTGCACAGTACTATATATTTACACTAAACGCATTATATTTCATTTTTAGAAAAAGTTGTTATAGATAATGAACTGAGAAACATACCTTTGGAAGCAGAACTAAGACAGAAATCCATAAAACTACCAGCCATTGGGGCCAAAACTAAAGCAGCTGTCTGTGACAACCCATATACTGTAGTGATGTGGCTAACTAAGAGAGAAGCAAGATTTAATTGAAAAATAAAAAAAAACAATATTTTCACCAACTAATTCAAAACTCATAAAAATATTTTAGAATACAAATTAAAAATTTCCAACTACAACTACTTCAGACAGCAACACTTTTAACTAATTAATTCTGTTTTGAATGGCCACAAATTTGATGGTTGGAATGGATAGTTATTGCATTTTTTTCACAAGGAACATATACTTTTTCTTACTTTCACCAAACTTATAAATCGTGTTTTGAAGTTTTACTTTGTTAAGTTCGACTTAGAATGTTTTATACATATTACCAGAATTCTGTTTCTGAGATAATCTTTGATGTATTTTCGTCACAATACTTGCTTGTTCCATTAATCCAGGTTGTAGCTGAGAGCCAACAACAAACAGTAGACATATTTCTTAACGTTATTTCTAGTAAGTCTTGAAAAACAAAACCTCTGCAGCTATTATTACATGTTATTTGAATCACTGACTACACAAACAATTACAGGTTTACACGAATATGTAAGATTTTGTTATAAGATATAAAAGCTCATTTTTATGCAGTTCAGACATGTAAATATCCATCATGTGATCTGAAATGCAAATAATTTGTAATTCACCCTATCTTTGTAGCTAAACATTTGGTAAAGGTGACTTTATTTCTTTGCATTGTGATGGTGTCATTCAAATAGATGAGTATAATGTCCCAGGGTATTTCACAGACAGTACACTCCATTGGTTATTGAAACATAACATAACATTGGTTATTGAAACATAACATAACATTGGTTATTGAAACATAACATAATCCTAATATTAGCACAGATTGCTACAACCCATTAAGACTAGTAACAGCTGTTTTCTTTCTGCTTGATTCATTGACTTGCACTTTCTAATATTCAACTTTCTAATCCAACACTGAAAACGATTTTTGATATCAATAAAGCATCATAGTACAGTGAATCCTTGGCGATGGGTAGACTCCATCTTTGTGATTTATTTTACATTTCCCTAGACCTTTTGGATCTATCCTCATTCTTCATAAGTACAACAGGAGATAACCAAGGACTTGTACTAGCCTGTATAACTCCTTGTTCCTGCATGGCTTATATATTTGTAAAATTCTCAGCCCTTTTTTCAAGTGGCAGTCGTCTGGCTAACTGATATTTTGGAACTGCATCATCAATGTTACAAAATAACTTTTTTGTTTCGACCAACTTATGAAGTCCTGTAGCGAAGGTTTCTTGATATTATGTTATAAAAGAGTCATGTAATTTATGATATTGATCAGTTGTAAGAACTCCATAGCTCTGGTAATAGAACTGTAATAAGCGAGGTGGTTCGCTTCCTTTATGTCAGAATTTGGCATAAGATTTTCTCCATTTTGTTTCAAAGGTGACCGATGTTCTTTGATGTGAGAGTACTAGGTGTTTAGCTTCACATTTTGCAATGTTTCATTGCGGCTTTAACTTTTTGGTTATATATATAATCCAAATAGTTTTTTCTAATACCATATTTTATAGTATGTGGTGTTTTAAGTGGGATTTATTGGATGGATGCATAAAAATGGTATAGTTAACCTGATCTTTGCATTTACCAATTAATTTTCCAAATGTTTTGTACTGTTATTAATGTACCTTGCATCTCAGTGATTTCTCTTAGCTCTTTTTCGATTTTGTTATTACAGTGTTTACTCACATTATAGACGTTTTTTGTACTTCGATTTAGACTTCGTTGATGTCTGTTTATATTTCAGTTTTGTTGATGTAATCTCTCTGTAATTCTTTGTTTGTTTGTTTTTTAATTTCGCGCAAATCTACTCAAGGGCTATCTGCACTAGCCGTCCCTAATTTTGCAGTGTAAGACTAGAGGGAAGGCAGTTAGTCATCACCACCCACTGCCAATTCTTGGGCTACTCTTTTACCTACGAGTAGTGGGATTGACCGTCACATTATAACACCCCCACGGCTGAAAGGGCGAGCATGTTTGGTGGGACGGGGATTCGAACCCGCGACCCACAGATTGCGAGTCGAGCACCGTAACCAGCTGGCCATGCCGGTCTCTCTGTGTAATTCTTTAAATAATTCACCGATCTGGTCTTCAATCAAATTCATTATTGTTCTTAATTCTTCTTTAAATATTGCAAGTTTTTCTTTTAATTTTTTCTAAATTCTTATTTCTTATCCCTTAACTTTTAGTTAATTTTCTATCTCTTTTTCTTGGTCTTTTAAAAAAATTCTGTAATTTCTTATTAATTTTATTTTAATTTCCTGTAAAGTTCCCTTGGTCTTGTTTTAGTTTTCTGTTATATTAATGTAGTTGTCTTTCTTTTCTCCTTGTTCTTTTTTCCCCTGATCTTGTTTTAAAGCCCTGTTTCTTACTGTTTCTTCTTCTTTCCACTGTTTCATTATCTGCAACAAATATTTTATCTCACACTGTACTTTTTTGTCATCAATAAAGTAGACGTTGAACGGGTTTTTAGATTAATTGGTTGAAATAATGCGAAATCCAATCCACTTAACGAAAACAAATTCTTCAATAGCGTGTTTTACAGGCTATCTTCACTGATAGGCCTAATTTCACAAAGAAAGTCTTGAAATGAAATTCTGAAACTAATGTAGCCTAACCTATACATAAACTTACTTGTAGAATTTCGTTACTAATTAATCGATAACAAAGACACTGACTGACTCAATACCTTAATAACTAAATCACTGTCTAACTCATTGACCGATACTAAAATGAATCACTTATTAACTAACACTGAACTGACTAACTAATTAAGCAGTTTAATTCAGACATTTTTTTAACGTGCTCTTATTTCTATTACAGTACAGGAAGCTTCTAGATTCTATCTAGGCCTTATCTTTCATGTAATTTCTATATGTTACGTCATAATGCCGTAAAAACATGGTTTCTCTAGCAAACAGTTATCTGAATTAGAATACTAAAAATATATATCTTACAACAATACTGAAGTTATTGACGTTATAAATATTGGTGGAAACATTTTTACCTTCGGCTGCTGCACCCGGAATTCTGATTAACCATAGATTGAGCGTGCCCACATAGAGGATAGTATACAATAATAGCCAGCTAAACCAGAACTGGTGTAGTTGGAAAGAAAACGAAAATAGTGACGCTTTTAAAGGGAGTTCTACAGCTTCTCTATCCCTGTTGTTGTATGGTTGAGGGTGGTTTGATACTGAAAAATCAAACAATTAAAATGATAAAGTTCACTGTAAGGAATTAATATTAGGCCTGAGGATAACACATGACAAGCAAAGTTCAAGTAGAAATATGTAACACATGATTTCCGCTCTAAAATATTGCTTATTTAAACCAATTTATATATATATATATATTTGTTTTAGAATATAGAATGACATAGTGTTTAATAGGTTCATCCCTATAATGTTATATATCCATTTTTAGTGTTAGTTGTGTTTCATTCTCGGATTAGATTAACAAAATTAGTTTCAACATATAAAGATGTATTCCAGTCTTTTAAACGAGATAAATAAAACTTTAGGAATTTAATAACCTGCAAATACTCATCGTAAAAAAACGTAAAGAAACAAGGCTGGAGATACTGTAGAGATTACTTACTCAAACTAATTTCTTTATTGTGATTAGTGGCCCAGCTGTTGCTTCTTTATTGTAATTAGTGGCCCTACTGTTGCTTCCTTATTGTAATTAGTGTTGCTTCCTTATTGTAATTAGTGGCCGTACTGTTGCTTCTTTATTGTGATTAGTGGCCATGCTGTTGATTCTTTATTGTAATTAGTGGCCCAGTTGTTGCTTCTTTATTGTAACTAGAGGCCCTACTGTTGCTTCTTTATTGTAAGTAGTGGCCATGCTGTTGATTCTTTATTGTAATTAGTGGCCCAGTTGTTGCTTCTTTATTGTAATTAGTGGCTCTACTGTTGCTTTTTTATTGTAAATAGTGGCCCTACTGTTGCTTCTTTATTGTGATTAGTGGTCCTGCTGTTGCTTCTTTATTGTAAGTAGTGGCCCTGCTGTTGCTTTTCTATTGTAACTAGAGGCCCTACTGTTGCTTTTTTATTGTAACTAGAGGCCCTACTGTTGCTTCTTTATTGTGATTAGTGGCCCTACTGTTGACTCTTTATTGTGATTAGTGGTCCTGCTGTTGCTTCTTTATTGTAAGTAGTGGCCCTGCTGTTGCTTTTTTATTGTAACTAGAGGCCCTACTGTTGCTTCTTTATTGTGATTAGTGGCCCTACTGTTGCTTCTTTATTGTAATTAATGGCCCTACTGTTGATTCCTTATTGTAATTAGTGGCCCTACTGTTGCTTCCTTATTGTAATTAATGGCCCTGCTGTTGCTTCTTTATTGTGATTAATGGCCATACTGTTGTTTCCTTATTGTAATTAGTGGCCATACTGTTGCTTTCTTATTGTAATTAATGGCCATACTGTTGATTCTTTATTGTGATTAGTGGCCCTACTGTTGCTTCCTTATTGTAACTGGTGCCCATACTGTTGCTTCCTTATTGTAATTAGTGGCCATACTGTTGCTTCCTTATTGTAATTAGCGGCCCTGCTGTTGCTTCTTTATTGTGATTAGTGGCCCTACTGTTGATTATTTATTGTGATTAGTGGGTCTACTGTTACTTCCTTATTGTAATTAGTGGCCCTACTGTTGCTTCTTTATTGTGATTAGTGGCCCTACTGTTGCTTCTTTATTGTAATTAATGGCCATACTGTTGATTCTTTATTGTAATTAGTGGCCTACTGTTGCTTCTTTATTGTAATTAGTGGCCCTACTGTTGCTTGCTTATTGTAATTAGTGGCCCTGCTGTTGCTCTTTTATTGTAATTAGTGGCCATACTGTTTCACAACTACATTCTGTTCGAATTTGAGTGACTTACTATTCTTACGTTGGTGTGATTCGCCAGAACTTCGGGTGGTCTGTGGAGAGCCTAAAAAAATCACAAATAATAAACATTTGATTTAAAACCACGTGATCTTTCATTTATTTTGTTTCATATGTGTTGTTTAGTCTATACAATTTAGTTTATAACAGATTAATATATATGTTATTATATCACAAAATTAAATCACCAAATGAAAAACATAATTTAAGATGATATCCTGACGTTTTTTATAGAATTATACGAGTCTACATTCTTAGTATATGCATTAATTTTCAAGAAACTGGTAATCAATTAAGTTCTAAAATGTGTATTGTAAATGAGAAATATATAACAATATAACGAAACAAAAATATTGTTGATGTATAGACAAGATTAAAGCCCAATATAATGAAAGCCAATTTGATCTGAATCTTTACTTTGTACATTTACTAAGGTTAACTTTGCAGCTACGCAAAGATGTGAATTTTGCTAAAAACGCCGAAAGAGACGATAGCCTTCACTTTCAAACATATATTAATTCTTTGTTACTTTATATACTCGCCATTATAGAATTTCGAATTATAGATCAGATTATTACAATTAAATAAGTTGACATATTTAGTTATATGTCGGGTAACTATATTGAAATAATATAGTTTTTAATTATGACTTTATTTAAATTTTATTGTATCTTTTATTGCTAACCACGTTTATAATGACGGTTGTTGATCTGTGAGTCTTCATCAATTTCACGTTATTGTTTGTTATCTTGTTAATGGCACTATGAGAGGTCAACGGACAGGCTTTTTCCATTGGATGATACCTAATCATGGCCATCACTTTGTAGACGAGGGCGTTGCTCGGATGATACCTAATCATGGCCATCACTTTGTAACGAGGGCGTTGCTCGGATGATTCTTAATCATGGCCATCACTTTGTAGACAAGGGCGTTGCTCGGATGGGTTTTGGAGTTATTGCAATTTTAGAGCTTTGCTGAGGGAGTTTTTCCGCTTCCCTGGAGAACACTCAAGCCTCCCTTCTTCGAAATATTGTGTCCTTTGGTTCTACATCATTTAACAATCCTCCCTAAGGAAGGTTATTGGTATTTCTCCAGCCATAAGTCCAAACTTTGCAGCGTTGCATTGTCAAATGGTTGGAAAAATTCATATAGAAATATAAAGGTATTAAAGATGTTAAACATGCCATTTGTAGCGCCACTGTTCGCATGTAGAATGAAAATACTCTTGTGTTTCCACATACGAATTTTACATATGAAACTCTTATCACTGGTATTATTCTTATTTCAGTTATATGTCACGTGTAGCAAAATTTTTTTAAACTAAAGCAGCATTTCAGGAATTGAAATCCCATACAAATCAGTAACTGTGACAATAGGCCTAATTAAACTACCTAAACTATTGAATAGCAAAGACATTTCTTGGAAACGTTCGTTGGCCACTTCTTCAGAACTAACAAAAGTTTATTCCAACATCAGTTTGTGCATGTTTAATTGAATTGTTAATTTTTGTGTTTGGCATTAACTACATTTGTTTCTTTTTTAATTGTTCTCGAACGTGTCTTGTACTTTCTTTAGTTTTTTTTTTTTCAGATAACGGAAACTGAGATATAAAGTTCAAAATTAGCAATTTTAATAAAACGATTACCTACAGAATGTTAGTTTCACACGTATTTAAAAAACAACAAAAATTTGATTAAATTGTAGTGTTTTGAAACTATTTGATCTTACAATTGTTGCTCACTGAAGCAGATCGCGTGTCCTACTTCAGGAAGAATAACTACGCTGTTTTATTGTTATCCTTGAAACCAACAATCACGCTTCTCTCTAATTATCGTGTATTTTTCTGGTTGCTTTGTGTTTTAAATGTGGCATTTTGTGAGATATTATTTTTTTTGTTTCTTATTTTTTTTGGTTCTCAAGCTAAGACTTTTCATCAACAATATTGGAAGCTTTTAGGACTTATTTGTCTGAAATTAGATATTTCCTGTTTTTTTAAAGTTATGAAGCTTTTCAAGATAGTATCTTACATCCCTCTATCGGTCCATAATCAAAGTAAATGCAAATTTAAGTCCAGTAAAAATATTTCAACTTAATGTATACAGACATATAGACTATCAAGTTTAAAAGAACCACCATTTTTGCTTTGCTATAAACAAATAAAAAGCCAGCAAATTACACTTAGCTGTTTTGAATTAGCTACATATGTCACTAGCAGAAAGTGAAAGCAGATCCAAATCTATGCTTCATTTGCTATTATCACCGGGACAAGGTTGTTCACCGTCCATAACTCAAACAAATGACCGTTATCTGCCGATCCTGGTTCGCTGCAATTGTATAGGGCACCTATTTGTTGATTGAATCATATGTTCGCAGCCGTAAATAGACATATTCAAACAAGGCTCACCTTATGCCAGATGTTCAATGAAATGAAGTAAACTCACAGTAAACACTAAGCCTATCTGCAATGATTCCAAGAACATGTCTAGTAGAACATCGATAGGTGAAAATAAATTCCTTTTTTCCAAGGGAGTCACGCTTCATATATTAATAGCTTGTCTAATTGAGATGTATAAATTGGTGACATCAATACTACGTATTCCTCAAATCCTTTACAGACGTAGGTTTACTGTGGTGAGTAAAAAATAACTAAGATGCAATGAATGACCATAATAGATGTTGAGTTGAAATATCATGAGCTGCAAGAAGTAAAGTTAATTCAAGTGTTTACATGCGTAAACAAAAGGTGTAATTTAAGAAGGAGAATGGTCTGTGGCAACAGCACCCAAAATATTTGGGGATTTCTATTTTTCAGACAACAGAATTGGATAGGTGCTGATGAAACTTTGGGACCAGTTGCATAGAGAGAGAGAGAGAGAGTTGAAGACACGGGGCTGGCTTATGGGTTAGGCACTAGCTGACCATCTCAGGCTATGTACCAGTACCGGTTCATTGTGAAAACAACTGAGGTGGGAATCATCTCAGGCTATGTACCAGTACCGGTTGATTGTGAGGACAAGTGACGTGAGGTGAGAATCACCTCAGGGTATG
>NW_013672682.1:26729-31517 GCF_000517525.1 Limulus polyphemus
TAGCAACACTAACAATAACTTAGCTTATACAAGGTCAAGTTTACAATTCAGGAAAGATTGTTAGCAACACTAACAATAACTTAGCTTATACAAGGTCAAGTTTACAATTCAGGAAAGATTGTTAGCAACACTAACAGTAACTTAACTTATACAAGATAAAGTTTACAACTCATGAAAGATTGTTAGCAACACTAACAATAACTTAGCTTATACAAGGTAAAGTTTACAATTCAGGAAAGATTGTTAGCAACACTAACAATAACTTAACTTATACAAGGTAAAGTTTACAACTCTGGATAGATTGTTAGCAACACTAACAATAACTTAACTTATAAAAGATAAAGTTTACAATTCAGGAAAGATTGTTAGCAACACTAACAATAACTTAACTTATACAAGGTAAAGTTAACAACTCTGGATAGATTGTTAGCAACACTAACAATAACTTAACTTATACAAGATAAAATTTACAACTCTGGATAGATTGTTAGCAAGACTAACAATAACTTAGCTTATACAAGATAAAGTTTACAACTCAGGAAAGATTGTTAGCGACACTAACAATAACCTAACTTATGACTTATCCGCATTCAATAAAACATTGACTAGACCACCGTGACCCGTTTGGTCAACCACTATTGAGAGGTTATGAAGAATTCAAGCTAATTTCAATATTGCACCGAAATGAAGGTTTATTTTGAGCTAATTTAATTAAATATTTCAATCAATTCACGTTATTCATAATTCTAGAAAAGATATGTGATTGTTGATCGGGAGTAAAAGGAAAGACCATTTCATTTTTTCAAGAAAGTGAAGTAAGAAGTTTCGTAAAGAGCGCGAACGGTAGTGTGAATAATTTTTTGACTGAGAAAATAAGCAAACAAACAAACAATCTCAGAGTCTGAATAGTATATAGATAGATTTTTCAAGATCTTGTTTTGTCATCTTACGCCTTTTAATAAAGATGGGAACAGTGACAGGGAAATAATATAATAGCCAATGTTCAGCGAGAGCTTTTCGTTTATAAAATTTTGTTGCTGTTCTCGACTTGATTTTTATTTTATTACCTCGTCTCCATAGTTACTATTTACAAATAGCCAATAATATTGTAAGTCCATTTTATTGTTGTTCTTTCAACGCGTCGTTATATTTTCATCTCGTCATTTAATTTCTGTTGTGCATATATATTGTTGTATAAACGAAGTTTTATAATAATGGAATGTGCGAAAAGTGACCCGAAAAACGGGGCTAACTCGGTAACCCGTGGCCCGATTTTAACGAAACTTGTTTTATTCTGTTTCTATTCTCAGTTCATTCGCCGTTTTTGCTGTATTTAATTACAGACAAGCACACACACAAACAACCTCAGAGTTTTAGTAGTATATAGTAATTCTATATTTTTAACTCAAAAAATATTGTACTGTTTCTTCAGATTTAAACTTATTTTTAAATAAACTGCCGGATAAGTCTCTTTTGTTTGTTTGTTGTTAAGCACAGAGATACACCAAAGGTATTGAAACCCAGTTTTTAGCGTTTCAAGTCTTCAGACTTTCCACTGTTTTCTTTTATTATTATTATTTATTATACGTTTACTAGTATACTGTTAGTTTGGAACTTTCAATTTCCTTTGTTAATAGTGTTAACTTTATCTAAATATAAATAACATACTATTTGGGAAAATATTTGTATTTAGAAAATTTAATACAAGTTAAATCTATATGAAAATATTGATATGTGCTAGCTATTTTATAATCAACATTTCAAATAGTTTTAGTTTAAACAATTCTGGAATCCAGTTATTAAAATTAAAATATAAACCTGTAAATCTACTTCTTATTATACTCTAGCTGGAGTACCCGTTCGTTGGACGGGTGGAATAAAATAAAGATAGCAATACTGAAAAGAAGGACGTACTGTTTTCAACAATTCTATCAATAAGAAATTAGATGGGGGGTCCAACCCCCCTCCACACACACACACACACTCATGACCTTCCTCATGTCATCCTGTGTCACTGTGTCAAGTTTGGTGCTGATTGACGAAGAAATGTGGAAGCATTTATTTATATAAAAGATGGGGGCAACCCCCACCTCTTCATGGCCTTCGTCAAGTTTGTTGCTGATTGATCAAGAAAAGGTATGAAATGATTGATATACGACCGTGAATATTTTTCACCGTAAATGTATGTCACACCGTAAATTTTATATTTTTTTATGTTGATCGTTAAGATATTGTATCAATCCATTTTCGTATTGAAAACAACACAAAATTAGAAAAATATCATCAAAATATCTTTTGTAGGATATAGGTTCAACATTCAATGGAAAATTTTCCAGCCATTGATTTTCATAATGGTAAAGGAACAAATTGCCCAAAGATGGCGCTTACCTCGATCACTTGCAATATACTGATATTGAATAAAAACTTTGTTTTATTGGTGGCAAATCCTAAAAACCTTCTGGAAAACAAACTTTGGAAAACTTATATATTCTTCGTTCTGATATATCATTAGTTGTAAACTTTCTTCTAAGGTGGTATTAATGTACAAAGATTCTTCATGAAATTAGCATAATATACAGTCATATCAAACTTTTATTAATTTGATACTTTTTAATGTTTTTTTTTCCTCTGGTCTTTTTAAAATTCCTTTCTAACATTTAAAACTACGTATTGCCATTTAATATAATTTTGATTTCAGACCTATAATGCACTTTATTAAAAACTATTCCATTACTTTTATTTCAAAATTTGATACCTGTTTTTTAATACAGCGAAATTGTCTAGATTGATGAAAATTGTTATTACTACTTTAAAATTACGAAATCTGGGCAAACCATTACTAATCATTCAAGAAGATTTGATCTAATTGATTTTTTACAATACGTTAAGTTCAATCTTTCAGTTTTCTAAAATATGATAAAACATTATTACCATATTTTTATAATGCCATAGCAATAAGCTCATGAGTAGGAAACCTAATTATCGTAATACGTCTTTCAATAAAATATATATCTTAAGTAATTTATAAAATAAATTTGATATTAGAGTTTAATTCTTAAAAGTTCCTTAATAAATTCAATTTAATCTCAAGATTACAAGTTCTGAACCCCTCTATTTAATCTTATGTTATATATTTAGGTATGTAACTTAAGTTAATATTGTTGCGTCATCGAGGTCACGTGACTGGTGTAGCGCCATCTATTTTCTAGAACTATCCTGTACCTTGGCGAATGCTCTAGTATTTACTAGATATAGGGTAGTCTGGTATATAAAAGAGGGTGACAACGTGACGGGAGAGTATTGTGTGTGGAGGTAGTGAGTAATTGAATTGCAGTCACAGGGTATTGTTGAAGTTAACGTTCGTTCGTTATAGTGTTTGTTTTAGCGCGAATATTGAAATTAAGTGTATCGTAAGTAAGATATATTCGGAAAGAATAAACCAGTTTTATTAAGTAAGGACTTGTATCGCTAAAATTTCGTCGGAACGAAGTTACGGAAAGTTAATTAACAAACGGAGACGTAACAATATAATAACACACAACGTAAAAATAGGTACACAACTAAAAACATTGTAATTAAGGTCAATATATGACCACTAAAAAGTTGACTACTGTGGGGTAACATGAAATTAGAGGGAAGAATTAAATTCAACAAATGCAAAATACTGTAATTCAGGGGGGATTTTTTGCACAGGGGAAATTCCCCCTGTACACACCCTGAATTCAACACTGCTACAAGATTTCAACAAGTTGTTACACTTCATGTGTAACTTATGTTCACTAAACTACCTTTAAGAATAGTTTTTTGTTATTTGTGAGCCAAAATGCTATATATCCATTTGTTCGGATATGCCCTATGCCCACAAGATATCCGTGAGGGCGTTACAATGTGACGATCAACCCCACTTTTCGTTAGTAAAGAGTAGCCCAAGAGTTGGCGATAGGTTGTATTTACTAGCTACCTTCCCTGTATCCTATTGCTTCTAAGTTAGGGACGGCTAGTGCATATAGCCCTCGAATGGCTTTGCCTGTAATTCAACAAAACCAAATTGAATCTCTTGGCCTAAAGAGAGGACGTAAGCCCTTGGGCTATTCTCGTCTTTATTCTAGCCATGATATGAGTTTTGCTCAGGATTCTTTATTTACAAAACGTAATACACCGTCTATAGTATTTACTGTTTAACAAAAAAGTGAATCATGGAAAATATAAAAACACAGTTACTGGTTTTAAAAGCATATTGAGAAATATAATATGTGACGTTACTGTAAACCTAACGGAATTTCGCTTAACCTTACATTTTCACGGACTTCACGAATTCTTGTGTATGCAACAGAAATCAACCGGTTAGTATTGTTTGACGCCATTTTGATTTTTAAGTCGCCAACATAATTTGTTTTTTAAACTTTACTGGGAAGTTCATAAAATATCTTTGCTTTGATATGTTTCGAATAAATATTTTTCATTGTGCTTTTGTTAGGCCTAATTAAACATGAATTCACTCGAGGCTGAACCGTGTGTTGCAAGTGGTACTGATTTTCCACCTACAAATCCAAACAGTACAACTGTACAAACGCCAATTTCGGATCTAATTATATTGTTGCGTCAGCGAGGTCACGTGACTTCTGTCACGCCACCTCTCGATCCTTCGGGAATAGTCGGGAGATTGCTAGATATAGGGTAGTCTGGTATATATATAAGAGGGTGACAACGTGACGGAACAAGGTGTGTGTATGTAGTGAGTAATTGAACTGCAGACAGGAAGTATTGTTGAAGTTAACGTCGTTATTA
>NW_013672682.1:31527-35549 GCF_000517525.1 Limulus polyphemus
CTAAAGTTTCGTGGGAACGAAGTTACGGAACATCAATTAACGACTGGAGGCGTAACAATATAATTCCACTTACAAGCAGTATGCGTGATCGTTATGAGAATTTTTTCCTATCACGATTGATTCTAATGACACATCTAACAAACAATTCTTAAGTGAGAGACCTAAGTGACATAACTTATCTTATATAGACTTAGTAAATTATCTTAATTTCAGTTAATATTAGTAATCGATTATCAGCGTAAACACTGCAAGTCTAGTCATTTCAGGGTCAACACCATTTATTTGCTCCAGGAAAAAGTAATATTTTTGTATTTTAAAGGTTGGAAAATTTAAATAATATAGAAAAGGATCTTATTAGGTCAGTATGTTAATAAAATGTTCGGAAGACACGAGCATATGACAGGAATACTTCAGTAGTTATATACTGCCGCGCGCTGATTGCTTTATTAACGCACTGTACCTTAAAATTTGTCAAATCAGAAACACTAGGTGTCGCTGTTAATTATAGATGGAATTTCCTGAAGAAACAAAGGTATGTAATGAGCTTAGATAAATGTTTTTACTGCACATATGTTTGACTTTTTCTTTATTGATAAATTTTATTGCTTCAA
This sequence comes from Limulus polyphemus, assembly GCF_000517525.1. Lineage (NCBI taxonomy): Eukaryota > Metazoa > Arthropoda > Merostomata > Xiphosura > Limulidae > Limulus > Limulus polyphemus. Next base: position 32,139 of record NW_013672682.1, read on the forward strand.
CAACGTGTCTTCCATTTCGTCAACAAACTCCTGGAAGAAAGAAAAGTTAGCGTACAATCAACTATGCTTACATTTCTAATTGGACGGTGTGAATTAGACCGCACAATGAGAAATTGGATAATAAATATTTCAGGCTTTAGTGCAGCAATCGGAAAACAATGGAATATGACAATTGGAGTTATTCGGGTTAGCAAATGTATGGTCTCTATCTAGACCACATTAAAAGTTATTCGTCCTCTGTGGGCCAAAATAAAAATATTTTTTTAATGATGTGGGTCACAGTCAATTATGTTTCAAAGCTAACTTTCTCCTGTGGTGTATGAGTTTGGGACCCCTCTTTAAAGTTTAAGTTTATCTATACCTAATTCATTATGTGGCAGACAACGTGTTAATTATTAAGGGTCTGACCTGATGCTTTGTTTGCCATTTTTCCTGTCAAAAATACGAGTGTTTGACTTTTCTTTTGCAAAACTCAATATTCTTAAAAAACAAAAACTCAAAATAACAAATGTAAGGAATAAAAATTGATCCCAGACTGTGGAGTCATTAGCTAAAGTAACATATTTTTGCTGCGGGAGTTGTCCACGGAAATAACCACACGTTGATACAATGTATTACCCTACTAAGTTTGATTGATATTGGTCCACAGAGAAACAAACACATTTTTTTTACTTCTATAAGTTTAGATTAAATATACGAAACAACGCTGTTAGCGGAAGTGGCATTAAAGAAAGAATATATTATATAGGCCTCTCCCATCAACAACAGTTGAGATTCAAAATGACAGACTTATTCCACGATACAACGAGTCTCAATATGAGTAGATCTTGTAAAGTCATGTGAAAAGAAACCATGGTATTGCCAGTTTTAAATACTTTTCTCAGTACTGGAACGTCAAAACAAAATTAAGATAATCTATAAATTGTGACGAACGACTTTTATGTTCATTGAGACTTTTTTATTTCGAGTAATTTTCTCGTGAATGTTGGACTTTTCAGAAGAATAAAATAAATATAACATTAATAGTGTTTACATTAAGTTTTGATAAACTTTATTCACTAAGGTATAACAATAATGTTACAAACATTATTATCCAAAAATATATAACCAAATCAACTGAAGGAATGTCCGTCATAGATTCACAGCCTCTACTGTAAGTTATGAATATGGTTTATCCAATTTAATCTCTTGCTGCATGATATTTGTAGTGTTGTGATATTCCTAGATGTAACAATTTCTCTCGAGAATAATCAGGTCGGTTTAACAAAATAGCAGAAGGTTCGGCAGAAAATCTATCATGGAGTAAATTTAAACCTCTGATTTTGGGTGAGTTGTGAGCAAATAAACAAATTGGACAATCTATATTACAATACGGAACTATACACTCAAAGGCTTTACCCTCATATTTTCTAAAAATACTTTGAATAGCGTGAATGTAGACGTTTACTCATTGGAAGTTAAAGTTATGCAAACTAAAGTAATTTATTCACACTGTACCTTCTGGAGCTACGCCTTGATTGACGAAGATCGCCGACATTTTTGGTAAGGTGTAAAAATTTTTACAGTGACGTCACATGAGGCTATTTTTTTATTTTTACTTTTGGAGAATTTTGTATTATTTGTTGACAAGAAGGTATAGTTTCCTGTTCCCAAGTAATGAAATAAACTTTTAATTTTTTTCTTACTTTGTTTATATAACATTATAGGCTGCGTGAGGCTATTACATTCTGTAATGTAATCGGTCATACATTGGTTGAGTCTGTTATTTAATTTGTTTGGGTTTGATTCATTTGAGTACACGGGCTCACTAATGTGCTTGCGTGATTACACACTGTCCTGCACACAGCTGTGTACACCATTATTATTCCGTTTACGGTCCATCAAATCAAAGTTAACACGTGTGATAACCCTACCCCATTACATTTTCAAAACACATGCTTTCGATTCAATATTCGAAAAAAGAAGTGTTGTCCTCCTTATTGTACAGTTTCTCATCACTGTGGATTATTCACAGGTCAATACTTGTGTAACATGATATGAAAATAACGTTTATTGAACTATCAAAATGAGTGGATTACTGAGAGCTGCAAATTTATTTGAGTTTTGCGAGCTCTCAGAAATACCTGCTGGAAGGTATAACATTACATACCCGAAACAAATGATGCTATTCTTCACAGGAAGCATGCGCTAACCAAATCATTGTTAGTCATTCCAAACGAGATATAAGAGAAGTAGCACCTCAAGGTGTCTCGTAACCTACCAGTGAAAATGATCACTGTTTAATTTCATACAGTATGTGTTACTTTACAGAAATCGTTCCCACGAGAAGACATACGTGATACCATATATGAATGGCCACGAATAATAGGTAACTAGGGAAGAAGAAACTTAGCTACATCCTTGAACAACATAATATAGTTAATCCATTAACTACTTATTCACTGTTTAAGGCACGGTCTTCCTCGGCAGCTGAATGCGTGTGTGTTGTATACAGTGTATAGTTCACAAAAAATTGGTATGCGTTTAAAGCAGCCACAGTCAAAGGATTAAAGCTATATAAAATAGTGTACATGAAAAAGCTGGAAACATTTTGTACTAGATAAGGGGTAGAAAATACGTAGTATACCTTTATAATGGCTGTTATTTCAAATATTTATTATTTCTTATATATTGTGACTGACTGAGTTGAGCTCTATTTTAGAAGAAACATCAGAAAAGCTCTTCAAAAACCTATGTAAAAGGCTAAATAATAGCACATTTAGTTTGTGAAGAGAATAGCTTGATTAGGGTGATATGTTTTGATGCCAGACAACCTGAATATTTTCTACCCAGTTTTATTTCTTTTAGCTTTTCCTAAATTTAATGATCGTTTTCGAACTAATCTAATTGCATTTATTATAATCAAAACCCATTTGCCATTTATTTGCTCAAATTACTAAATGATCTAAAATCATTTCGTAAATCAACAACATCTTCTTCCAACTAGCAACACCCAAGACCTAAATATCATCAGCAAACTTAAGTAATTCTTTTACGATTCCTTCATCTATGTCACAGCTAGCAATACCCAAAACCTAAATATCATCAGCAAACTTAAGTAATTCTTTTACGATTCCTTCATCTATGTCACAGCTAGCAATACCCAAAACCTAAATATCATCAGCAAACTTAAGTAATTCTTTTACGATTCCTTCATCTATGTCACAACTAGCAACACCCAAAATCTAAATATCATCAGCAAACTTAAGTAATTCTTTTACGATTCCTTCGTCATTGATGTAAATCACATAGATCAAAGGTCCTAAAACTAGATAAGCAGTTACTTTTTCAAAGAATGTTAAAAGATTTGTAAGGCAAGATTTTCCCTTAGTGAAGCCATGTTGACTATCCAATAAAATTCTAAACTTTGTT
>NW_013672682.1:36412-41773 GCF_000517525.1 Limulus polyphemus
AAACAAACAAACCATTAAATAGCCTGTAACCTGTATTTCAAAGAAATTTGTCATTAAAATCATCTATGTTTAACCATGTCTCAGTTATTCCCATTATATAAAAATCCTCCATTCCTACCAGTGCTCTAAAGTCATCTATTTTATTTCTTATACTTCTAGCATTACAATAGTAACAATTAAACCTACCCTAATAACTACTTCTATACTCATTTCCTATGCTAAACTTTTCTCTGCCTCTTATTATTTTTGCATTTAGTTTTCCTGGTCCTTGCCACTGTCTAGTCCTAGTTTAAAACTTCCCTTACACTGAGTTAATAGCCGTAGCAAGCAAGGCAGCCTCTACCCCATTTAAATGTAAACCATCCATTCCAAAAGGTTTCCTTCTTCTGCGGAACTGATCCCACAAGTGCAAACAGCCAATCTGCTCATCTTTACATACTAACCTAAGCCTAGAATTTAGCCCTAGTGATCTACTTATAACTTCATCCCCAAAGTTAATTCTCGGCAGTTTCCCTGACAAAATTCAGTTATGGTATTTTTCTTTAAATGCCTTTATCAACTCCTTGTACTTATTAATTATCTCCTCTGACCTACCTTTCCCTACATCATTAGCCCCTACATGCACCACAAAAACTGCATCTCTGCTAGCCCCTTTATTACATCTCCTTCTCTGTCAGTTATATCCTCCACCTGTGCCCGTAGGTAGCATAATCGGATTCATTTCTCCCTATTTTCCCCACAAACTATCCTATCCGCATGTCTTGCCATCTATAACAATAACCTTCTTATCATCCACATCATTCTCTGACCCTTTGTTTTCCTTCCAGGGGCTGAAATTTGTTGCTCAGTATAATAGGCTCATCACAAATAAATACACTACTTTTAGCCCTAATAGTTCTCTTTGTACCTTCTTGAAAGCCATTGTTAGCTTATGTATCCCTATTATATCTAATTGATGTGACCTGGTTTGATGTTGTTATTTATCTTGGTGTGAAATTATATCTAACTGATGTGACCTGGTTTGATGTTGTTATTTATCTTGGTGTGATATTATATCTAACTGATGTGACCTGGTTTGATGTTGTTATTTATCTTGGTGTGATATTATATCTAATTGATGTGACCTGGTTTGATGTTGTTATTTATCTTGGTGTGATATTATATCTAATTGATGTGACCTGGTTTGATGTTGTTATTTATATTGGTGTGATATTTATAGACAGTTATTATGAGGGTTTGCAGTCGGTACCAGTATCAACACCGGTACCGGGCCGTCAGTACCGGTGTTACCAGTACTGGTTTATGGTATATCATATGTTGATGATAATATCTGTCATCACATGTCCCATCTTATGAGTTTTTACCAAACGCCTCCTCTAGTATTTCAGCTTCACTTTTCACAGAATTATAAATGTTTGATGTGGTAGTTTTGAGTTCATACTTCAGTCGTTTAGCGAATCTCACCGTGACAATCGGCAATAACATGAAATATGTGCAATTGGTGACTCCCATGTTCTGGAAGAGAACGTGAATGTGCCTATGTGACTGATTGCACGTTAGGTATGTGCGTGCGTGATTAACCCTTAGCATGCGGCTAGGTCGAACTGCGCATGCATATATATACGCTTTAAGTTCTTAATTATATCAGGAAATATTTAAAAACATCTTCAAATTCCTTTAGTGTTAGAATTTGGATATTTGTTCTTGAACCGTCTCCTCACCTTGATTTTTTGTCCACCCTTTAGAAAACTGTAATGTGACGTAAAAATTCTCTATAACTTCCTCATTGATATTCTGAAGCTATATTTTTATATTCTTCATTCTTATGGGGCTAAAGAGCAATCAATAAAAATGCAGGGACCACTTTCCATGTCCACCTCTGACATGCTCTAATTTACAATTTGCTAATAGATTTTTCTGAGGCCGACTCCCATTAAATTTATGACCAATAGAAAGCCTATATTTCAACTGATTCATTGCCATAATCGTCATTCCATGTGGAATTACAGATAATTTACAATTTGTATTTGATGTGATAAAAAATTTCCCACGAGAACATTCTGGGAAGAATAATTTAATTTCTAACTGCTCAAGTCAATGATTAGAGATGATCCAGTACCGGTACCGCTTGTGGTATTGCATACCCACGTTGTGACTTTCCAGTTGGAAAAATTCAAAGTCTTATTGAGAATGGAAACATACTATGGTCTATGTTGTGTATTTTGTATTCCTGTCCATAAAACACCTTTTGAACTCTTAAGGTCAGTGGTTATTTTATTGTAATATTTATCATTAACCATTTTTACATGAAGTTTGAAAAGTAAGGTCACTGACGAAATTAATCTAAAGAAATAAGGTCCAGAGGAGGAAACGTCGGACAACTAAGTGGTGAGGTTAACCTAATGAGGTAAGATTTATAATAAGAAACGGACAACTAAGTGGAGAGGTTAGCCTAATGAGGTAAGATTTATAATAAGAAACGGACAACTAAGTGGTGAGGTTAGCCTAATGAGGTAAAATTTATGGTACGAAACGGACAACTAAGTGGTGAGGTTAACCTAATGAGGTAAGATTTATAATACGAAACGGACAACTAAGTGGTGAGGTTAGCCTAATGAGGTAAGATTTATAATAAGAAACGGGCAACTAAGTTGTGAGGTTAGCCTAATGAGGTAAGATTTATAATAAGAAACGGACAACTAAGTGGTGAGGTTAGCCTAATGAGGTAAAATTTATGGTACAAAACGGACAACTAAGTTGTGAGGTTAGTCTAATGAGGTAAGATTTATAGTAAGAAACGTTGGACAATTAAGTGATGAGGTTAACCTAATGAGGCGAAATTTATAGTAAGAAACGTTGGACAATTAAGTTGTGAGGTTAACCTAATGTGGTAAAATTTATAATAAGAAACGGACAACTAAGTTGTGAGGTTACTCTAATAAGGTCAGAAATGTTAGAAACTAAATGTTGAGGTTAACCTAAAGAGGTGAAATTTATAGTAAGAAACGTTGGAGAATTAAGTGATGAGGTTAACCCAATGAGGTGAAATTTATAGTAAGAAACGTTGGAGAATTGAGTGATGAGGTTAACCCAATGAGGTGAAATTTATAGTAAGAAACGTTGGAAAAGTAGACAATAGGATTCACATAAATGGATAAGATCCAAAAGGTGATGTTGAACAAGCAGTGGGAGAAAAGTAATTTTGAGAACATTTATAATGTTCTTGTAACATTTTCAGAAAGGCATTCTTTTCATTGACTTGAATATTACACTTTATATACGTGAAAAAAAAAACCCATAAAGACATGAAATATTTCTTGAAACACCATTAATATCTTACTTTGAGGAATACAAACAGACTCGCTGATGCACAAAAGGCTCCACTATAGAACGTGATAATTGTAGACCGCATCTTAGGGAATAAATTAGCAATCTGTAAAAGAAAGCAGATTCAAAGAACTATTTCAAAGACGTAAAAGTTATTCTTTGTTGTGGTGTATTAGATTAAATTCCTCTCGTGATTATATCTAACTGATCAAATTTATTTATCTCGAAACTGTAGGATGATGTTAGATTCTTCTGATATTAGTATACTTTACATAAAAGAATGAATAACTATTGGCACACTTATTAACATTTTAACAGTTTGTTTCTTTCACCTCATCATCTGACTTTCTGAGTATTTTTTGTTATTTCTTTTCACAAATCTTTCTTTTCCAGTTTATGTTTTACTTTTCTTTTGTCAGAAATGCACATAGTTTTATACAACCCAACCATCAGAAATGCACATAGTTTTATACAACCCAACCATCAGAACTGTACATCGTTACTTAGAGGTAAATTTCTAGTGCTCAGTTGATAGCAGACAGTATTTATTTTTATTACTTACATATATACACTAACGTTACCCTACAATGCTTGCATATAATTTCTCTTTCTCTAGACCACTCCTTCCTGATATTTCCTGCATTAGTGCTCATGTGTTTGGCAGGGGTTCCCCTTCGTATGGCCAATATTCAGGTAAACTTCTATATATTATCTTTGTAACTTGTAATTTGAATTTTTTAGAATCATCAATCCGAAATATTTATCCTTGAACTCTTGTTCGTGTATATAATTCAGTTTTAACGGTATAGGTGTCTAAGAAATACATGCCAAGAAATATATTATCTGTTGTTATACAAATGATTTATCGTCTGCTGCGAACTTCTAATTACTAGGATATAGTAATATACATTCTCAATCACGCACAAGTGTTTTGAAGGTCAGTTTTTATCAGGGAAACAATACAAGGAAAGAGCAAATGAAGGTTACTCTTTGGTAAGAATATCAGATAAATAAGAAAAGTGACAGGAAGAAAGAAGATATGAAAAAAAAAGGGGAAACTTAAGATGAAATATTTCAGTTTTATACAACCCAACCATCAATGTGCATTTCTGATGGTTGAGTTGTTTAAAACTATGTGCATTTCTGATTACAACCCAACCATCATAAGTGCACATAGTTTTATACAACCCAACCATCAAAGTGCACATAGTTTTATACAACCCAACCATCATAAGTGCACATAGTTTTATACAACCCAACCATTAGAAGTGAGCATATTTTTATACAACCCAACCTTAAACAAAGTGTACTTCTGATGGTTGGGTTGTATAAAACTATGTTCACTTCTGATGGTTGGATTGTATAAAACTATGTGCATTTCTGATGGTTGGGTTGTATAAAACTATGTGCACTTATGATGGTTGGGTTGTATAAAACTATGTGCACTTTTGATGGTTGGGTTGTTTAAAACTATGTGCACTTATGATGGTTGGGTTGTATTAAACAAAGTGTACTTCTGATGGTTGGATTGTATAAAACTATGTGCACTTTTGATGGTTGGGTGATAGGAAGCGACGTGCACTTCTAATATTTAAAATGCTTCTAATTTTTCAGTATTCTCAGTATATAGGGTGCTTCTAATAGCTTATTGCTGAGGGTTGAACGCACTTCAAGTATTTCAATAGAATGATATTTCACGTCCAGTGTTGGTCGTGTTGAGTGTACGATTGCACTAAAGCCTGAAATTTTGTATCTCATCAAGCTCATAGACAACATATATTCCACAGACCCTCTACTGTCCGATGACTTCATCAAGCTCCTGCGATGGACAGAGGGGGGAATCATAGACAACATATATTCCACAGACCCTCTACTGTCCGATGATTTCATCAAGCTCCTGCGATGGACAGAGGGGGGAATCATAGACAACATATATTCCACAGACCCTCTAATGTCCGATGACTTCATCAAGCTCCTGCGATGGACAGAGGGGGGATCATAGACAACATATATTCCACAGACCCTCTAATGTCC
>NW_013672683.1:0-5247 GCF_000517525.1 Limulus polyphemus
TAGGATTAGGAGTCATAAGTTAAAATTTTGGCAGCGTAAGAGTTGTCTACATTTAGACAGTATTACTTTTCAAATAGGGTGGTTGGCTCTTGGAATGAGCTGCCTTCAAGAGTGGTGGAGGCAGAAAATATAATTGAGTTCAAGAAAAGATTGGATGAATACATGAGTAGTAAGGGGTGGTTATAATTGGGAGCTGGAAGGGACATCCTTGATGGGCTAATAAGCTCCTTTTTATTCCTTTAAACTTTTATAAAAACTTTTATGAATTATTTTGAAAATCCATTTTAATTAAGTTTATGAGTTCTCTATGTTTTTGTGAATGCTATTGTTAGAGAAACAAAATACGTAGAAAAAATTTAATTGTGGTGTGAACAACATTAACATACATAATAATTAATTCTGCAGTTTTGCTGAATTTGCACAAATGATAGATTCATTCTTTAGATATACTGTTAGTTTACAGTCTACAGTTTGTTTTTGAATTCTGCTAATAGGAATTTAATATATATATATATAGAAAGTTCAAATGTATTTTTGCAACTTTTAACGAATGAAATAGCATCATACTAATGAAGCAGAATACCCTTCCTGCAACACCAAATTTTATTAAAATACAGTACTAAATTAATATACAGAACTATGTTAAAAATTCTCCTGAACACTAGGACAGAATGAAAAAGATTTGAATAGTATGCTGGCTTGCAGGTAAATGTGGAATTAATCATTAGGAATTTGAACAAAGCAAGTTACTGTGTGACTGAAAAAAGTTCTGTTACTAACAGTATGCTGTATTTCCACTACCTAGAAACGTAATGTGCCGTTTTTGTAATGAAAGCAAAAAAATTACCAATGTTTCTCAACAAGTGCCTTTTAATTGTGCTTGCATTATATTTTTAAGTATCTCCATACTATATGTTTACTTCTAAGTGATAAAAATGTGTAGAAAAAAGAAAAATTCTGTATTTTGTGTTAATTTTCATATTTTGATATGTACTCTTAATAACTGGTCATAAACCATCTGTTGCCTGAGTAGAAGTAAATTATAGTGCATTTACACTATTAAACAATAACATCTTTCACTCAAACATTAATGTCTAGTGATATGGAAAATAGCACTTTTGATTATGAGTTTGTGCTAATAAGATCTAATGTTGACCTGTGCTTATTGCTGAGTGGTTGAACTTTGGACAGAGGAGACATTTCATGGTATGAAATGAAAACTGACCAGTTTATTTAATGTTTTGTATTTGAATTAATAAGTATACAAATTTTGTATTAAAATCTAATTTCAAATTCAAAATAAATGTAAGAATTAAGACAAATTATTTTAATGAAAACAAGGTCCATGACTTATGTGAATTAAACTTCATAAATTCTTATTTTGAATTATAAACAAACGTAAGATTTTTCAAAATCAGATAACAAAAAGTCAATGTAACGTTTATGAAAACAGTAGCTCTACAAGTTACAAATCAAACTCAATAGAAGTCAATTTTACATTGTAATTTGGCATTTTGTTGTTGTTTTTTCTGTGAGTTATGAAGTTGTTTTTGGTTTTTAAAAATATATAGTACAGATTGATATCTATTTAGAGCAATGATGAATATTCATGATCAATGCAAAAGAGTTTACACATGCATGCAAACAATTCAAAACACAAGATTGACATTTCTTAAAATTATTGAACAATGTATTCCATGCCCTTTGGGTTGAATTGCTATAAAATCAGTGAAAATTACACATTTGTTGACTTCTCATTATCAAAAAAAACTTGCAAACAAATGAATTACTGATGTAATTTGTTATATTGCATGTGACAAAGCATACATCCTGACCAGTATGTATTTCAGGGTGATCTCATTTTGTTAGCTGTCAGATTCAACTTGAAGGGTCATGGAGTTATGTGCAGCAGTGATCCTCAAACTTTTCATGCTCAAGCACCACTTTTTGTGCAAACTTTTTTTCAATTTACCAAACTAGGCCTCATTTAAAAAAAAACTAATTTCAAAAATTAATATTTTAACACCTACTCATTAACTCTTTCCTTATGGGTACATTATTCTGCATGTGTCACAATCTTTTTACAGTTACATTCAAAAGTTAACCAAACTACTTTTTTATCAATGTATATGAAGAAACTTGGCATTAAAACATGGTTAATAAATGAATCTTTAATATTGTACAAGTTTTAAGTTATTAATTTTATAAGGAAATATTTTAAAAAATGATCAACCTCCCCTAGTATGAAAATTGTGACATTTGTTCTTTAGGTCTCCCCTCTTTTCTAATTTATTTACCACCCTCTTGAGAAGTATGGAATTTAACGTAAACTACTCATTATAATATAGTTATTACTCAGGTGAAGCAAAATTTTTATGGCCTTCAATCTTATTTGTTATGGAGCCATAAACTAGAAAACCAGACCCACTTGCCACACTCAGCTTTTTCACAAATTGGCAATATTTCTCGCTGATGTTTAATACTATATTGTTTATGACTAATAAAAAACCAGTTTAATGTGTCAAATGAAGTATTATATTACATTGTTATCTGTACAGTGAATTATCTATTTTGCTTCCAGTTCAAACTTTCTTCCCACAGGAAACAGATTTGACATGCTTAGCTGAATTTTAATGTCTCTTATCACATAGTTAGAAAGGCAGAAAAATTATGATTGTTATAGGACATTGTCTGCTTTTTGAATGTTATTATTCTCTGTTCTTAGGTGCATTATTTAATTAAATAAAAAATCATATATATTTTGTGCAGTAGTACCATTAGTATAAAAATGTAGCTTAAGTTTCATTGACAGTTGACAGCGGAAAAAAAAAAGAGATTCAAGTAAGTACTATATTTCTTATTTTGCATGTGTATTCTTTATTTGTTGTTATAAAATTAACTAAATTGTAAAAATTAGAAACTTTTTGGGTAAGGTAAGATTGGATTAGGCAAAATAAACAATAATAATGATAATTTTTTAATGAGGTATGCTCACCAGTAGCCCATGCATTATGTAATTCAGTAGGGTAATGCGAGCTACACATTTGGCAAGTGATTTACAATTTTATGGCAGGAATATCACTTAGACATGGTTCAAAGAGCAATAAAACAATAAAATGTAATATAAACATATGTATACTATTACAAGAGGTAATTAGGATTTTTTTTTTCCTGTGGTTACAAGGTCAGTCAAATTTACCAAACTCGATTAGAGGTAGGGTAGAGGAAATAACAGATAAAATAGTTTTTCTGAAAAAAAATTTTTTTGAAATTTATATAGGAAGTTTTAGAGATTATGAAGATGAAATTTCACAATTTTCAGATGAAGAAAAGTATTTTTCATCTTAACATGAAACTCACTTTGCACTTGGAGCAGTAAACACTTTGACTTCATATATTCATGGAGAAATTTTTAGTGAAAATACTTCATTTAAAACTTTGATTTTTTTGGTCTTTAATGACTTAATGATTACTAAAAGGCTGCGAAATTTTGTGAAGATACACAAAACATATTAGAAGTTATAGTATGGAAACTATAAAGGTCAACTTGGGGTCACAAACTTGGCTGATTCAACTAAGCCCATAGTGAGAGTGTTAACCCTTTCACCTTTGGCTTTTGTATCAGAGAGAAGGTAACGTTGCTTTTGTCATATTTTGTTACAAAAATAAAACTAGTGGATGAAATTGTTTAAAATTTGAAAAGAACATTCCTAAAAGTATGTAGTTTCAGAAAATAAAATATTTAACATTTATTTTTTCTACTATTTCTAATAAAAAAATTCCTTATTTAATGTAGTTATTTGCACATGGACTCTGAATTAGTTCACCTGCAAGGTGATTTTTATATGAAGTATAAAAATACTATTTATTATCTTACAGTTTTCACATTTCATTTGCATAATCTCTAGAACCTCCTAAATGAATATCAAATTTTTTTTTTATTTTCCACTTTCTCTACTGTGTCACTAATTACCTATTATCATCAACATACACTATAATGAAATGTTAAAAATTAACTCTATGGTTATGATTTGAACCCATTTGGCATACATCTCGTAAATAGAATGATACACAGTTTAACAAAACTTACAACTCTGATCTTTCTTAATATATCTTTAAAACAATTGGAAAGATTTTGTTAAAGATTAGAAGTATTTTGTACACAAAGAATGAGATTGTTTCAATTAAGTATTTTAATTAACCCTATCACCACAGGTATCCTTTACTGCATATGACACAGTTTTAGTGTCTTTAGTGTCTCTTACATTCAAAATTTTATTAAACTACATTTTGTGTTATACCAATTAGTATAGCATAAAATCTTAGCTAATAATCCATATTTTAATAGTATACAAGTTTTAAGTTCTTAATTCTAATATGGCAATATTTAGAAAAAATCCTGAATTTCCCCTAATGTGACACACGAGACACATTTTCTATAGGTATATTCCCTTCTCTATTTTATCCACCACCCCTCCAAACAGTATGAAATTACACTCCCTATAAAAATATCATTGCTCAGACAACCCATAATTTTTATAGCTTTCAATTTTGTTTGGTTACAGAGCAATCAAATACAAAATCAGACCCCTCCTGTCACATCCTTTCTTTCAGGATTTGTTAATAGTTCTCTAACATTTAATTATATATTACCTTTAACCAATAGAAGGTCAATGTTTTCATTTATCAAATGACTTATTTTATAACATTGTGTTCTAAACATAATATTGTCAATTTCACACAGAGTACAAGATTTGTTCCCATAGGAAAGTTAACGACTAGCTTGGATGAATTTGTAACAGCTCTTGTTGCATAGTTAGAAAGCTAGAAAAATTTTGAGTTAGGGGAAATTGTTTACTTTTTGCATGTTATTAGTCTATGTTCTTTGGTGTATTATTTAGTGCATTACTACCATTAGTATAAAAAAGTAGGGTTAACTATCATCAGCAACTGACAGCAAGAAAAAAGTTTGGGTAAGTACTTTATTTCTTGTTTTTCAGGTGTGTTCTTTATTTATTATTATAAAAGTAATTAAAATGTAAAACTAGGCTAGTTAATATTAAATTAGGTAAAATATATAATAATATAATAAAAATGTTTCACAAGGCATGCATGCAAGCAGCTCGTAGTCATTTGTGACGAATATAATTCGATAGTGTAACATAAGCAGCACGTTCCCCAAGTGATTTACAACTTATAATGGTGAAATTAGTAGTTAGACATGGTTCAAAGGGCAATAAAACAATA
>NW_013672683.1:6182-7608 GCF_000517525.1 Limulus polyphemus
AATGTAGTTATTTGCACATGGACTCTGAATAGTTCACCTGCAAGGTGATTTTTATATGAAGTATAAAAATACTATTTATTATCTTACAGTTTTCACATTTCATTTGCATAATTTCTAGAACCTCCTAAATGAATAACAAAAGCTTTTAAGGTAAATGTTTATATTTTATTATTCATTTTCTCTACTATGTCACTAACTCTACATATTATGTTTGTTTATGATCCTGGTCAACGAGAAACCTATCCTTGGGGCAGCCATGTGCACTTTTTAAAAAAGTATGAAAAATAAACTGGGAGTGTGCTCAGTAGGTGTGGAATGGTCTAAAAAGCAAGAGCAACTTTCAAAATTTAACCATTTTTTCTGGTTGCAGAGAAATAGGTGAAAATGATCAGTTACCTCCTGACTTCCTAGAAAATCAAAGGAAAGATTTGTAATGCTTTGATTTTAGCAAATATCAGAGTTATTTTAGTTCCAATGATATTAATAATCAATTTCAATGCATAATTAGTGAGAATAAATGCATTTCTAGTTTTCTTCTTCAACCTCAATGTCCAATCTTGTAATGAAACACTCTTCATTGCACATTTCCATAAGAACGTCTTGCTCTGTCTCTTCCTTTTTTATTTGCTTTTGGATCTTTTGCACTACTCCATGCCTACTTTGTGGAATAACATGGAAATGTTTTGCTGTAAGATCATAATGTAAGCACATTTCACAGCTTTTACAACTTCCTTTATTTTTGTATTTATGTTCTTCACATGGCTCTGACCTTCTTGTAACTATGGTCATACTTGTGCTGCACAAAAATAGAAAACTGATTTTGAAACAGCTGAATTTTTTGCATAAAACAGTGTTATCCGGTTTTTATGCTATTTTTACACACAAAAATTGATTCTGAAATTTTAATTTTTTCCGGGGAAATATCTGTAATTTTGGGTGGGTTTCTGACTGATCAGGATCTTAAAATTAACAAATAGAAATAACTCTTCTTAGAAGTCTCTTGAAACCTGTTTTTTTAATATGCGTAATTTCATGTCTATTTATGACAACAAGTCAACTGGTGCCCATGGAGCTTTATTATTATTATTATTATTATACGATGACTCCTGTGCAGAGACTCAATTCACTAACACTTTAGACATGCAAATGACTTTCATAAACTTTCACAATCCAGACAGCAACAAGTTAAATGTATAAAAATCATTAAACCTTTCAAGTATGATTTTTTAAATGCAAATAATACATCTTAGTCTTAGTTCCTCCCGTTCCGTTGGGAACATTGGTCAGCGAGACCTCGCCATCTGCCTCTGTCATGAGCGGTCTCCACCGCTTGGTCAAATATTAGATCCACCAGTTCCAAGTCCTCTTTAAAAGTTCTTCGCCATGTCTTCTTTGGCCTTCCTCTCCCCCTTCTCAAATTTGGGGG
>NW_013672683.1:7786-19148 GCF_000517525.1 Limulus polyphemus
TTTAGGTATTACAATGGCGGAGTATAATTTGATTTTAGTCTCTTTTCTGATGGTGCTCGAGTTCCAAATAGGTCGAAGCCTATTGAACACACCTGTAGCTCTATTAAGTCTTGCTTGAACATCAATGTCTGATTCTCCGTTAGCCACTATCTTACTACCCAAATACACGAAATCTTGTACATCTTCAATCTCTGATCCTTCAATCGTTACTGCCCTGTCCAGATTGTGTCCGACTGTCATGGTCTTAGTTTTTGTAGCATTTATTTTGAGCCCAACTTTCTTACCAATCTCTTGTAAATTCCTTGTCATATCTTGGATGTTCTGTCTATTTTTCCCAATTAAAGCAATGGACTTTGCGGATGATATGATGATGATGATATTGATAAATAATACATAATTTATTAAAATATAAAAGTAAGACCTAAATACAATTTGACTGTCTCTCTAACTGTAACATACTTAGGTAAGAAACCACCATAAGTGCTATAGTCAATCAAGCAATTACATGTACACTGTGAGGAAACCTGAATGCCTATTTCAGCAACACCCCAAACATTAATGTTTTAAGCAAATTTAAATAATCTATTGAACATTCCTTCATCTTTGTCATTGATGTAAGTTAAAAAGAGCAAAAACATCCTTAATTTCCTTTAGTGTGACACATGTGACCCATTTTTTTTCTAGGCATCTCCTCTTCTCTATTTTATCCACCACCACTCCAGTAAGTACAGGATTCAGTTTAAATTAGTAACTATAAAATCATCATTGCTCAGATAAACCATAATTTTTATAGCATTCAATTTTGTTTGATTTTAGAACCATCAAATAGAAAATCAGACCCTTCTTGCCACACCCACCTGTCACATTTTCTCTTTTAGGATTTGTTAATAGTTCTCTTTGATGTTTAATTCTATATTATTTGTAACCAATAGAAAGCCAAGGTATTCATCCATCAAGTGACATATTATATAATGAATGGAGAATTGCAACTTCACTGTTAGTGCAAGCTTTGTTCCCATGGGAAAGATAACGAGTAGCTTGAATGATTTTGTAACAGTTCTTGTTGTATAGTTAGAAAGCCAGAAATATTGTGATAGTTAGGGGAAATTTTCTTTGGTGCATTATTTAATTAAATAAAAATTATTCAGTGCATAACTACCATTAGTAGGGTTAAGTGTCATCGAGAATCAACAGCAAGAAAAATGAAGATTCAAATAAATTCTTTATTTCTTGTTTTTCATATTTATTTTTTATTTATTATTATAAAAGCATATAAAATGTAAAAATAAGGATTTCTTTAGGTTAGTTAAGGTTAGATTATGTAAAATATATAATAATATAATATAAATGTTTCATGAGGCACACTCGAGAGCAGCTCGTGGGTAATGAAATTTGATACCGTAACATGAGCTTCATGTTCCCCTATTGATTTACAATCTATAATGGCTCAATTAGTAGTTAGACATGGTTCAAAGGGTAATAAAACTTAATTGTAAATAGATGTATACTGTTACGAGTTTAAAGCTACTTAAGATAAACGACTGTAGTTTCATGTTACAATCTGAAGTTATTCAAGAAAGAAAAAAAGGTACTTTAGATTATTTTTTTTGTGGTTACGAAGTCATTTAAATTGACCAACATTGCATAGAGTTAGGGTAAAGAAAATAACAAAGAAAATATAAAGTTTTACTAAAAACAAAAATTTGAAATATATTTAGGAGGTTTTAGAGATTACACAAATCAAATCTGAGATTTTTGAGATGAAGAAAAATATTTTTAATTTTAACATGAAATTCACTTTGCACAAGGACTATTCAAAACAATTACTCAATATGTTCACAGACAAACCTTTTTTTAGTTTATTCAAAATACTTCAAAAAGAAATTTGATTTTTTGTATGTGAAAGACTGCCAAATTTTGTGAAGATATACATACTATATTATAAGTTAGTAGTATCAAATGTATAAAGACTTTATATGAGTACCAAAAGGTCACATGGTCGGTTAAATAAACTGAGCCCATGGTGAGAGAGTTAATGGTGTGGTGCCCATTGTTTCAAGGCACCTGTTAATTGAGGTTATACTGTATATTTTATATTCTTAAATAAAAAAATGTTAAGGCTCATGAAAAATTCTTTGAGTTGTTTGTTACTGTAATAAGTTTTAGTATAAAAATAATTCTTCTGGTATTAGAAATAGGTATTAGGTTTTGTATAAAACCTCCTTTGTTTCATAGGTTAAAGTTTTTCAAAAGTGGGTCAACAGAAGGAGTAAAATATCGTGGTTCTAGAGATCTTCCATCACTTGAATCATTTGTGACAAGCACCCTCGGAGAGGAAGAGGTAAACTGTTAAAAAAATAAATTTGCGTCAGTTATCTACTGAATAAGTTGAGCTATTAAAAAATAGTTTTTGTTTAATTACCTGTTGAATAAACTGTTTTAGTGAAGATTTGCCTTGCTTAAATGGTTTAACTGCATGTTTTTCACCATATTGTACAAATAACTACTGAAGCATTTGAATAAACTTTCATGATATATTTTTGTTGTTGGCTGCTTTAATATGATACTTGATAATGAAATTCATAGTTTTGTTTGGTTATGCACTTTTTATTTATTTATTTTCTACCTGGTAATTTGTTATTAGCCAGCAAACTTTTGAATTATAGTATAGGAAAACTTTTTTAGGAAAATTTTATACAATTGAAAATAACAAAGTATTAATGTAAATGTAGTTATTTCTAAACAATAAAATCACAAGTTTAGATTATTTTTCATGACAATATAACTAGATTTCATCACAATTTTTTATTTAAATCTCACTTTTTTGTTTGATGAATTGTAACATAGCTTATTTAACCTTTTCATGACCAGTGAGAATCTGTAAGGTGTTAAGTGCTCACCTGCTTATCATATTTCAAAATATAAATGTAAAATGATAATTATAACTATTTCAACAATATTTTATTCAAAAATATTTTAATATTGAAATTTTGTAACATATAGTTAGTGTAATTTGCAAAGGCAAATGATAAAATGAAACTTTCTGTACGGCTCTGAAGAATATCACCTGCAAATAACACACTTATTAGTTTTTAAGAAATGTTGTACCCACAAATTTATATTTACATATCCCTTGAAAACATAATTATCAAGGTATTTTTCTCATGTGATTTTAGAATTTATACTTTGCAATTTTGTAATATGTCTAGAGTAATTTGCTAACAAAAATGAAATAGATGCTCAAGCTTATGTTTCTGCACAACTTTCAGAAACACTTTGAAAACAGCTACAGGCAAAGTTTAATACCACTGGATAGAGAAGGTTATAGACTATTTATATCACTGTAGATTGTCTAAGGTTGTCTGAAAAGTCATTTGTTGGGTTTTTTAGAAAGTGGTTAAATATAGTTACTGTAGAGAAGAATGACAGAATTTAGTGGGAGGTTTAAATGATGTAGCAACAAACCACCTTTTAGAAATTTCTGTATACTTTTTAAATGTTTGTTTAATTTCTGAAAACGTTATTTTGTTAAATTATATTTGTCTGAAAACTGGAAATTTTCTTCTATGAAAAGACATCATGTAAGCCTAATTAGGCTTAGAGCAAAATATTGATGACTTAAATCCTTGAATATTATTGGATAAGTAAAATAATTTATTATTCATTGAAAATAAATTATATTCACTAGATATAAAATGAGTTTAACTAACAGTATCGTTACCTTGCTTCATTGATGCCATTTTGGCAAGTAAGGTCATAGGTCACTGATAATTCTTTTTCAGTTTATATATATATATATATATATATATATACACACACAATTTATAGCCATAAGTGATGATTCCTACAGTCAGCAAAATAAAGTAATGGGAGAAATATATTGATGAATATTAGTCAAGTTGAAATTGAATGTAAATGGAACTTTTTGATTATCAATAAAAAAAAGAATTATATTCTAAAGTGAAATATTTTTAACTCTTTCAAAACAGTCCCTCAACAAAATTTTGAAAATTTAACATCATGCAAAATTCCAGAAAACCTATATCAAATTATATGATTATTTTAAAACTGAAATTATATACTATTTAGTTGGATTTTGCCAAGTTTTCATGCAGTTGGATTAAGTATTTCCACCATGAGAAGGAAAAATATATAGGGATATCAGTGACCTGTTCATGAAATAATATGACTTATCTTTTATAGGTAAAGGAAGAGGTAAAAATTCCAAAACCAAATCATGGGATGCTTGAACTCACAGACAACACATTTCAAAAAACTGTACAAAGAGGTCAACATTTTGTGAAGTTTTATGCCCCTTGGTGTGGGCACTGTCAAAAATTGGCACCAGTTTGGCAGGATTTAGCCATATCATTTGAATATGATCCTTCTGTAAGGATTTCAAAAGTAAGCAAATGTTTCTTAAATGTGCTATATTAATGAATATATTCAGAAAAAATTAAATTTTATTAAAAACCTAAAAATATTGCCAACTTAAACACACAAATTTGCATATGACTAATTTTACAAATTAAAAATTTTTTATAATAAGTAACTTTTATATCTAACCCACCTAAAATTAATTAACAAATGAATAGTATCAGTAGGAAACTTAATTTTTTGTTCTTAATAAGAAAAGTAATTTATTTTACACAAATTTGGCTGAATAGGATCAAGCTCATATATTTACAATGAATAATATACAATATGCATATTTTTTGCTGCTTTGAGGATGCATTTGCTTAGTAGAATGACTGTAACCAAATTTACATTTCCTAATCAGTAATGAAAGAACTAGATTCAGTGTCCGTAGCAGACCTTGAAAACCTAGAAAAGTCTTGAAAAAAGCCTTGAAATTTTTGAAACGATTAGCCTACAGGAAGAACAAAAATTGTTTTCAAAGAAATAGGGAATACATTTTTAAAAAATCTGTTTTGAGTGATTAATGCTAGAAACATGATTTTTGGCAACATACAGGAACCTGTTGTTTTCACTTACTGATACTACCATTTTTGGTCCATATCCACTGCATTTCATAAAATGCCTAGCTACTGTTTCCAACTCCTATTGCTAGATTGTGAAGACTACAAGGACTGGATCACCAGATTTAGCTCAAATAACTATGCCAAATGCAAAGTTTACCAGAAAGGCAACAATCTCTGTGATATGGGAGATATGGAAGACAGAGGTATGTACATGTAAATCTGTAGAGATAGAAATTAATTATTATAATTTATTGTTCTATTCTAATCAAGAAAATATGTGCCTGATATCTTTTTTGAAGAAATATTTCATATCTATATCTTCTGAGCTAATGATGTGCATGTCTTAGCATTGCAGCATACATTTACAGTAGTTTCAGTTTCCCTGGAAAGTTTTATTTTGTTTTTGAAAGTGCAAAATTTTATAGTAACCCTGAACAGCTTCATAAATTTCATAACATTTTAAATGGACAAAAAGATGCTTATTAACCCATCAACATTGTCCCTTCCAGCTCCCACGTATAACCACCCCTTACTACTCGTGTATTCATCCAATTATATTTTCTGCCTCCACCACCCTTGAAAGCAGCTCATTCCAAAAGCCAACCACTCTGTTTGAAAAGTAATACTGTTTAAACTGCAGACAACTCCTATGCTGCCAAAATTTTAACTTATCCTATTGTATTCACTGCTAAACACAAAAAGTTTGATGAATCTATATTATCAATACTATTAATAATCTTAAATATTTCAATCAAATTCCCTCTGACCTTTCTCCTCTCTAGAGAAAAACAAGTTTAGAGATTTTACTCTCTCCTTATAGAACAAATCCACCATTCTAGGTATCATTGTAGTGGCTCTTTTCTGATACTTCTTCAACAATTCAATGTCCTTCTTGAGGAAGGGAGCCCAAAACTGTACACAGTACTCTAAATGAGGCCTTAGTGATCTATACAGGGAAACAGTTATATCCATTGTCTTGTATTCAATATTTGTATGGATGTTATCCAAAATCCTATTAGTCCTATTGCTAACTACAATACACTGTTTAGATGACTTAAGTGATTTTTTTTATCACAACACCAATATCTTTTTCTTCAACAATAGTATTTACTATATTCCCATTTAAATTGTAACAATAATTTGAATTATGAAACCTACATGCATCACTTTACATTTTGGATAGTTAAACATCATCTGCTATGTATTGGCCCAATGCGTCAAATGATCTAAATCTCCCCATAAGTCTGCAGCATCTTTGATAAAATTAGCCACCCCAAAATTCTTAATGTCATCTGCAAACTTTAAAATTTTGTTATGAGTTCCAGAGTCAATGTCATTAATATAAATCACAAACAGTAGAGGACCCAGCACAGAGCCCTGAGGCACACCACTTGTAACTGTGATCCAGTCTGATCTAACTCCATTTGTTGTTACTCCCTGGTTTCTACTCTCCAGCCAATTTTCTATCCAATTTAATAACATTTCCCCTACACCCACAGATTTAATTTTTGTAACAAGTCTTTTGTGAGGCACCTTATCAAATTATCAACGCTTTCTAAAAATCAAGGTAAACCAAATCCACAGCATTTCCTTCATCAACTCTTGCAGTAACATCCTCAAAGAATGTCAGAAGATATGTTAAACAAGACTTTCCCTTAGTCACACCATGCTCGGTCTTTGACACTATGTCCCCTGGTGGGACAGCAGTAAGTCTTCAGATTTACAACGCTGAAATCAGGGGTTCAATTCCCCTCAGTAGACACAGCAGATAGCCACTTTGACATTATATCAAACTGCTTTAAGTGACTCAGCAATATATATTTAAGCACACTCTCCAAAACTTTTCTAACTACTGATGTAAGACTAACTGGCCTATAATTGCCTGGACAATGTTTATCATCTTCTTTAAATATAGGACTAATATTAGCCAACTTTAAACTTCCTGTTTGAATATTTCTGTTCTTTCTAGTATATTTATGGTGACCCATTTGTTTTATGTTTGCGTTTTGGTCTAGTATTGTTCTGTATGTTTCAACAAAAGATATAATTCACAGTGTTTACTTATTGACCTGACATAACATATATGGCTGTTGTTTTGTCTATAAAAATACAGCAGAAAATCATTGATGTCTTTTTTTTCATCCACTACAACCCATGAAGCTAATCCTGAAAATGCTTCTTTTAGTCCATAGATCTATAATGTGCGGCAATATTATTGTATATTTTTCATTTTCAAGGTTGTTAAATTATGCTTTTTTCTTGATATTATTATTTTTTAAACTTTTAAGTAAATAAAGAGATTATAGATAGATCTAACCTTTTTTTTAAATAAATATTTCAGTCTAAACAGACAGCACAGTTTCTGACCTCCCTGTCTGTAACCCAACCATCTCAGTAATCTTCATCTGAATCAACACCTGGAGTCTCATCTATTTCCATGTTATACTATGTAGGAAAGGAAGACACCTTAAAAGAAGAAATTATCTGGACATTGCACACCCTCAGTAAGCGTCACAGCTTTCGTCTAATGCAGGAATAAACAGAATTTTTCAGGTCATGTTTCCTGACAGTGCTATTGCAAAGCACTTTGGCCTATCAGAAAAAGAAGCGTCATATTTGGCTTATTTTCGATTAGCACTTTATTTTACAGCTATGTTTGAAGACAGAATAAACTCTGAAGAAGTTTTTATTCTCTTTGCTGAGAGTATGAACAACTTTTTGCAAAATAAACAGATGGATTTTCAATATTCATCATTGGGATCTAGGTACTGTAAAAACAAGGTATTTTACCTCCAAGTTTCTTAGGCATGCTACAGCCTTTGACATGGTCACTGCATTTGAAGATGCAACTACAAATTTGAACTGATGAAATATGATTCAGATTTCAATGGATGGGTCTAATATGAACTGGTCCTTCCATGACGAGATTGATACTTCTCTGGGAACAGGGAGCTGTGGACTTCTCAAAGTTTATAGTGCATCCAAGGCTGTGATGGATCCTGCTAATTGGAAATTGGATAAAATTTTGAATCCAATATGTATATATATATATGTATAAGCTTTGCCATGATACTCCAGCAAGAAGAGAGAACTTTGTTAGTGTAATGGAGACATCTATCTTTCTGCTTGAATTTTGTAAATATAGATGATTGGAGAGTGCCAAAGTTGCTCAGAGGGCTTTATACCTACTTGATCCCCTCAGAACTTTTGTGGACATTGTCAATAAAATCCACTGTTTCAGACCTTACGATGGAATTCTTTCAAACTGTAAAAGAAGTTGTAATGAATATCAGATGGACAAAACAGTGTTATATTTTGCCCACCATGATTTAAATGCTGTTGCCATCAGCCTCTTAAAGAGATTTCTAAACCCAGATAAGATAGAAGAAATCAAAACAACAAAATATCTGGTGTCACTTAAAGTGACTGACTCATCCAACCATGAACTAAAAAAGAATAAGAGCGTGAGTGAACTTCAAATTTGGGAGTTTAGGGATGTTTGCAAAGATCTCTTGTTTGTTTTACTGATAAGTTCTTTGTGGATTCAGCTGTCAGTAGTAGGTCACTCAGCTTATTTTCAAGAAGCACTGGTTGCTTTGTCTCATTTTTTTATTATTGACTTGCTTGTCAAAAGCAATTTTCCCATCTCTGGCAAGCAATGAAAATACTGCTTTTTTACCTTGCAGACAAGCAACAGTAGAAAGAAGTTTCTCAATAATTAAAGAAGTTGAAGAAGTGAACATGGTATAAAGAACTCTCATTGTTAGGAGGGGTGTTCATTGACAGGTGGATTTGAAAAAGTGGAAATAACATCCAAAATGCTTGTTAATGATGGCAGTGCCTTCAGCAGATACATTACTTACCTTAAGGACCAGAAACATGAAGAAGAGGCAGAGAAAAAAGGACAGAATACCAAAGGTTTGGATGATGAAATTAGTATTTGAAGAGAAAAAAGGCTGCTATTAATAAAGACATTGAAACTATGACAGTTTTAGCAGATGAATATGCAAAGAAAGCTGAAACACAGAGGAAAATTTCTTTCATCACCACCTCCAACAGCTTTAGAAAGAGTGCGAGGGACAAAATGGAGGATGAGGCTGCTCTTGAAAAGCAGTTGGATGAAAAACTGCAAAGTATTCTTGATCTTCCCATCTAGAGTATTGTGTAAGAACTGTATATAGTGTTAAGTATTTGCAGTGTACAATATACAAGGTTAATAATAGATATATGCTGCATGTGACAACTTGAACTGTATTTTTCAAATGCTGGTTAACGACGCTCTGTTGAATATATCACCTTCTAGAGGTAGGCCTAATTTGTTTTGTAATCAGATTAATCTACAACTAAGTTATTTATATGTTTTCTTTAAAATAATACCTTGAATTTGTTTCTTTAAAAAACTTAGTCTTGAAAAATGCCACAGAAATTTGCTACAAGGCATGCAAAGACTGTAACTTTTAAATTTTATTGTTATGTAAGGGAGTACATACTAACAGTGTGTGCACTTCTAACAACTAATGAAAGTTTGTTAACACAATTTTCCAAAGTACCAAATTATAACTTTTTATGTTTTATTATGTAAGACTGTACAATAACAAAGTATATATAATCTGATGGATCTATTATTATGCTGTTACAATGTTACATAATTGTCAGATGAGATGTGTTTATTTGTTTTATATGTGAATTATAGCTCATAAGTTCATTACAATTCTGAGGGATATTTAATGTGAGAATAAAATAAGAGATGTTCAAAATACAAATAATATTTATTGGTTTATTGAAGAAAAATTATATTTAATAACAATGTTCATATTGTTGAATACTAATTGCCATAATCATAAAAGTTACATGATGTGGACATGACTGAGGTAACTTGACTAAAGCTAACCAAATCAAGAAACTTGAACTTAATTTTATTTCCTGGACAATTACAATTAATTAGTGATAACTACTCTAAGTGCAAAATGGTTTTCATGTTAAGATTAAAAATACTTTTCTTCAAAAGAATCTCAAATTTCTCTAAAACTTCCTAAATAAATTTCAAACGTTTTCAGTAAAACTTTATATTTTATGTTATTTTCTGTACACTATCTCTATACGAGGTTCGTCAATTTGACCAATTTCATAACCACAAAAGAAAATTTGAAATTGTAACATGAAACTACATTTCTTTAGCCTAAATAGATTTAAACTTATAACAGTATACATCTGTTTCTATTTAAACTTTATTGTTTTATTGCTCTTTGAACCATGTCTGTATAATCTTTCTACCACCCAAGTTGTAAATCACTTGAACATGTGACTCATGGTACCCTATTGAATCACTTAATGCACGGACTATTCGCGAATTGATCGTGAGCATACCATTTGAAAATTTATTATTATTATTATTTATTTTACCTAATCTAACCTAAAAAGTTTCTAATTTTTACATTTTAGTTACTTTTATAATACTAAATAAAGAATATACATGAAAAGCAAGAAATAAAGCACTTAACTGGATATTCTTTTTTTGTGTTATCAACTGCCAATGAAACTTAACCCTACTTTTTTATACTAATGGTACTACTGCACTAAATATATTTTTATTTAATTAAATAATGCACCAAAAAACAGAACAATAACATTCAAAAAGCAGACAGTGTCCTATAACTACCACAATTCTTCTGGCTTTCTAACTATGTGACAAAAGCTGTTAAAAATTTAGTTAAGCTGAATGTGTTTTCCATGAGAATAAAGTTTGAACTGGAAATGAAAGAGACAGTTTTCTGTACAATGTAATATAATATGTAATTTGATAGATTAAAACCTTAGCTTTCTATTAGTAATAAACAATATTAAGTATTAAGTGTCAGAGAGAACTATTACCAATTTGTGAAAGAAATGTATGTGGCAAGTGGGTATGATTTTCTATCTCATGGCTCACTAACCAAATAAGATAAAAGGTTTTTTTCTGAGTGATCACAACATTATTAAAGAGTAATTTAAGTTAAATTTTATACTTCTTGGAGAGATGGTAAACTAGGGAAAATTGAGGATTATTTTTTTAATATTGTCTTATAAAATTAAAAACTTAAAAATTGTATAATATTAAAATTTGAATTATTAACTACATTTTGATGATAATAAAATACTTTAATTAAATTTTGAATGAAACTTGCTAAAACCCCGTAACGTGCAGAAAAAAATGCCCTAAGTGAGAGGCGCTTAATTAGGTTTATTGAGTACAAACCATTTGGAGTTAACTATAGCAGAATAAAAAAGGAATGTATGGTAAATGCAAAGACCTTCTTTATTTTTTTGTGAAATATGGAGGTTTTGGGGAAGTGCTATCACAGAAAAAGAAGTACGTAAGATATATATTATTGTAACAAAAC